>NC_031768.1:45032026-45109431 GCF_001522545.3 Parus major
AGGCCTTTGGCCTGTCTATATTCTGTTGTCAGTCAGGTTTCTACCAGTACTCTTCTGTGTTCTACATGGAAAGCATTTATAGAGGCATAAGTTGCATAAAAAGGATATACGAGTCAGTCGAGCCATTTGTACCACTTACTGCTGCCAGTTAATGCTGCAAGCCATGTATGTAATATTTAAATATGCTACTGTGCTACCCACCTACTGGAAGATTATAGAAAAATAGTCATGGGGTATCCATCTATTTTTCTGTTTGTTTCTACTCTCCTTCTGCCCTAGGGAAGAGTTCAACCATACATCTAACTTCTTACAATACTGTCAGGACCTTGACTCCCTCTGCAATAACAGAGTTTTGAAAAAAATATGAAAAATACTATCATGAAAGTGAGGTATTTCCTTTTCTTCATTTATTTCATAAGAGGTTCATGTGCTTTCAAAAAACTCTTCAGCACTCGCCCAAAAAAAGGCAGTTTTTTGTTAAGAGAGTAAGAAAAACAGAAGCTGCCAAGGTGTGCCAGATTTGTATGCTGGTCACTAGCTAACAATTTAAAAAAATGGAGTGCCCAAGGGACTGGAGAATTTATCTTGCTAAGTTAGGAGACCCAAACCCCAAAAATCTGATTTAACTGTTCTAACAACCAGAATATTACATATCTTATAGTAAGTTGTGGTGAAGCTCTACTTTTTATGACTCTGACTATGTTTTGAGCTGAATATCTGTGTGAATTAAGAGTTTTTAGATCAAACTCACAATGTCAAGACCCCCAAGTGTATAATAGATACTTTTCGTTCTTCTGAACTGATCACTGAATCATGCTAAAGTGTAGGCAGTAAGCATCTGAGTATGTGTTTGCAAAAAGAAAACATGCCAATAAAGCGTGAGTATCTTCACCACCTGGCAGCCTTGTTGGGTAGGTTGGCTGAATCATGTTCTTAAGCCTACAGGTAAATTCCTCTCTACTCTTTTTTAGGAACACTGTCAGACAGTCTGAACAAACACTGTTTAAAAACCTGCTTTTAGCTATGGAAGAATTACCCTAGAATTCATAAATTAACATCTGATTTATCAAGTTCAGCAGTCATACTGTTAGTTTGCCTATCAGCTCAAACCTTGATTAGTTTCTAATCAAGGCTAATTAAAGTGAATATTTTTGAGGAATACATTCAGTGCTGGTAGCTCACGGTGCTGCTGCAGTTTGAGGTGCAGGTTGGGCTCTGGGTGTTGCAGCCCCAACCAAGGCTGTGAGCTGCTGACCCTTTGCAGAACAGAGGGCACAGGGGCCTGTGGCCCAGCCAGGTGACCGGGCACTCAGGGACACGGCAGGAGCTGATGACCCCACACTTTCTCACCGAGACTGTGAGGGTATGGAAGCTCAGGGTTTCCTTTGTTTGAGGCCCCTCCTTGGAGGCACCATCTTGAGCTTTTACTTTATTTAGTTACTGCACCAAAGTTAACCCATTTGAAGGACAGGGACATTTGAGCCTCTGCTTTGGGAACCTGTTGTGGAGCCGGTGAGAAAACCTGATCAGACTGTGTGAGTCAGAAGGCTGCATAGCTGTGGAGGGGCTTCGGTCCCAGCTCAGGTGCTGCAAGTCTGTGTGGATCCTGGATGTTCAGACAGGGAAGTTTCCCTAATAATATAAGCATACTGTCATTTTTTGGAAGATAAAATGGACAATTTTTTTTTTTTTTTATTATTCAGGATTTATTCATAGTTTCTATTAGGACCCTAAAAAAATTTACCTTAAAGCATACTTTTCCTTAGGACAATCCTAAGGATTCTTTTTCTATTCAGAAATTACTATGCTTCTCAGTATGTCTTTTTACTTCCAACAACTCATGTAGGTGCAACTGTAACAGGTTTTGTTTTCTAAATTAGTTCTTCATTTTGATGGGCAGCCAAATCTAAACCAAAATGTTTTTAAGGCCACTTTAATCTAATAGAAAATGCAGAAACTTCAAAATAACATCTTCCTCTTCTATTTATAACCTAATAGTGTGACAATATTTTATCCTTATATTATTATCAGTCCATGAAACTTCCTAGTTATGCGCTTTTTCATCGTAATTGTTTTTATAAAAGTGGTTGTTTGTTACAATGAGTTAGTTAAGAGTTTTCAACAAAATATCTTTTTAGAGGTAGGGCCAAGACTTTAATGTCATTAATGCAAATGAACTCATTCCAAAAAAAAAAAAAAAAGCTATGAAAAAACATGCAAAACTTATCATAAAAACCAAACAATTTTATAACCAGGCATAAAGAAATAAATTGATTTTTCAGCCTAACTAATACAACTCAAATTCAATGAAAATAAAGCAAACTAGTCTATCTATTCTGACATTGTAGTTGGTTTATGTAAAAAATGACAGATACTGTGTAAAACAGAAAATCTGTTTGAAAATTAGAGAAAAATTACAAGCTGATTGACTGAATACCAAACTTATATAAGTGATGTTTTAATTACATCTCCAGTAATGTGTTCCAATCAATATTACAGGACACAAAGTCCAAATACTTTTTGGAACATGCTAGAAAAAACTTGCTCCTTGGTTTTTAAAATACTAGTTCAGAGAGATTCATATGGTTTAGAATTATTCCAGTTACAAGCAACAAACCAATTGAAAATCTAAAGTTGTAAGGTAACATTTGTGGATTTAAAAACAAAGAAAACCTCATTATCCTGAGAGAAGGAAGGAGTAAAAGCAATTGAATTAAGATAATGGAATTCAAAAAGCAGTCCTCAACAGTCAGAGAAGAAAAAAAAAAAAAATCTGGTAAAATGTAGCCAATCAACTTTAACATCTACACACGTTGAACAAACAATGCAATATATTATACACATTTAAAAGGAGAAAGATACAAAATTAATTTATCAATACAAAAAATGTGGCAAAGAGCCTTTTGAGTGATACAGATGAAAGTGCTACTTCTTTGCAAACAGCTATAAAAGTTGCTTATCAATGTTTTGTCATCAGACTGGTAGAGCATTTCAAATAAAATCCTACAGAGTATGTATTGAGGTGGTTTTACTAAATATTTTCTCTAACAACCTGAACTATGGAATAGAGAAATGGTTTACAAAATTTGTGTATTAGATCATACTGGCAGAGGTGAAAGCAATCAGAAAGAAGGATCAAAATTCAGAATTATAAATCTGAGGCATAATTGATAGCAATAAAAAAAAATTACAAATTTTAAAAGAGGAAAAAAAAATTCATTAAGGAAGACATAAAAATACAGTTTAAATGGGTGATAATGGAAACTATCAGTATTTGTTTAAAAAGAGCAAGAGACTATCAAATATCAAAACCTGATTGGGAATCAGAAGTGTAAAGCAATGACAAACCCAGGAAATGTGGGATTTGTTAGGAAGAATGCTGCATGTATGTGATAACAGGCAATTTAATTTCCTCTTTTTTTTTTTTTTATTTTTAATCTGATGCTTCTGCAGTTGCTTCTGGGCACTAAGATAATAATTTTGAAATGTTGAATGATATTAAAAAATGTGGGAAAAGATGGAAAAAATCCAGAGGAGGGCACTAACAGTGCACAAAAATTAAAAATGAGATCTCAGCTATGGATTAAGATAGGATTTAATTTAGGAACTGAAAGACTAAAAAGGATTCAATAACATAATCCCAGCATGTAACAGGTAGTTAGAAAACAGCTCACTGATTTGTTGTGCTTCATAACCAATGGGGTAGGACTAGTAGAAAACATCCAATTTACCTTTCCTTTTATCCCTATATGCCAGGCTTGTGACTTTGCTCGGGTGATATCATGAGAGAAAGATACTTGCTCATATATTTGCAGTTTTAGTATGAAATAGCTCCCTACAGGTTCTTATTAACACCTTCAGCCACAGTGACAGAATAACCAGCTCTTCAGCCATCCTTCATTAAAGGATGACAGTTATTCAGTAAAATGAATAAAAATTTTAAAAACAAAATAATTGCTTTGTACAACTGTCCAACTCCTAACATTAGGAACATGTTATATAACTAATTAAAGGACCTTTTATAATCTGAAAACTTAATTAAAAAAAAAAAAAAGAAAAAAAAAGTAATGACAGAGCATTTTTTTTATATAGGTGGAGGAAAATGTGTACATGCTGAAATGCTTGGTTTGCTCTCTGAAGACTGCTATTTCATATATGTCTGTTTCCCTGTTTCTGCTTGCTTTGAGGAAAAAATATCTTTTGTATTCATTGACACCCTTTGCATCAACTGACTGTGTTCACTGCAGCAATAAAGGGTAGAACCCTAGCATACTCATTCTGTGAGAAAATAGGCAGCCATGGCACAGCCTATACCTTGCTGAGCCAAGCCTTGTGCATAGTAATTCCTACAGGATGTGCCATAAAACACAGTCTACCCTAATTTTCTTTCCTGTCTAGTGTACATGTTTATTGAGGTTTAAGTTCTGGAAAAAAAATTAGTACAAAACCAAAATGTTAGTTCCCAGTTTTTTCTTAGGTTTTTCAGCTTTCTTACTACAGTGCTAAATTGTTGAATTTTCTAGACTGTCATATTGCAATAACTTTTTCTGAGAATGGGAAGTTTATATATATGTATTTGTGGAAGAATAAATGGTAAAATGGTTGGTTCATGTTCAATGGTAAAACTGGTAAATAAATAATCATATGGAAGAGAAAAGGAATTACACATATATGTATTTTTCAATCTTCAGCATTAACTCAACCTAATGGTGAAATTAGCTGAATAAGTAAAATGTAATCATTTAGTACCAAAAATTAATATATATATTTAATTTTTTTCTTTATTTTTCTTTTTATAAAACATTTTCTCCCATTTTTTAATTAAAATGGAAAGTCTGGATATGTTAGTTTGAGATATGATGTAGTCCATGAGATAATTGATGAAAATAAATAGTAAAAATTGAGGGCTTGCAAGATATTTTTAGTTAATAAAGATTTATTAATAAATACTCAATTAAAATTAATAATGAACAGAAAATAAAGAATTTTTAAATTACATTAATATGTGTCAGTAAAAACTAGGCTTTAGGAAAAAAGAAGTAAAAATATTTTGTCTATACAGCTGCACAACTATCAGAATTCAACATATATACTGGCAGAACCTAAAAAAAAATTGTAATAAATCTGAAATTTTATATTACTCCAGCCAATTAAATAATGGAAAACTTGATTTAAAGCAAAATGCTTGAGTTACATCTTGGCTTGTGTTTGGGGACAGAGGCTTTCTCTAAACTGTGAGATGGTTCACAAGAGTTTGGAGTGCTATAGTTCTTGAACTTACCCTAAACCAAACTAATGTGCCTAAACCAGATGTTGTTCCTGAGAATCCATATTTGTAAACTGAACTGCAGAACTTAATGATAGAAGGCCCTATGTATGAATTTGCTCTAATGTAGTCCAGTGACCAGCTTCTTCTGCAGACAAACTTTTACAATCGTTAAGGTTGGAAAAACCTCTAAGATCTTCCAGTCAGATGACTTGACAATGCCATGCCTAAATCATGTCTCCAAGTGCCACATCCGCATAACCTTTTGAACACTTCTAGGGAAGGTGGTTCCAACACTTCTCTGGGAAGTCTGTTCCAATGCCTGACCACCCTATTTTTCTCATATTCAGCCTCATCCTCCTCTGGCACAACGTGAGGGCATTTCTTCATGTCCTATTGCTTCTTACCTTGGAGAAAGTACCCACCTTGCTACAACTTCCTTTAAGGTAGTTGTAGAGAGCAATAATGTCCCTCCTTAAGACTCCTTTTCTCCAGATTAAACAATCCCATCTCTTCCAGTTGCTGCTCCTCAGACTTGTTCTCCCAGCCCTTTGACAGCTCTGTTGCCCTTCTCTGAATATGCTTCAGCATCTCAATGTCCTGTAGAAAAAGGATCAAAAGTGAACACAGGAACTGAGGTGCTGGGTACAGGGGAAGAATCCTCATCCTGCTGGCCACACTATTTCTGATACAGGCCAGGATGTCATTGGCCTTCTTGGACACCTGAGTGCACTGACAGCTCACGTGCAGCTGGCTCTTGACCAGCACACACAAGTCCTTTTCTGCTGGGCAGCTTTCCAGCCTCTCTTCCCCAAGCCTGTGGTCATGCATGGGATTATTGAGACCCAAGCGCAAGACCCAGCACTTGGCCTGGGTGAACCTCCTAAAATTGTTCTTTACCAATCTATACAGCTGTCCAAATCACCCTGTAGGTTCTTCCTATCCTCAACACCTAGCTTAGTCATCAGTTATTTCCATTTTCATTTTTGTGAAATCAGTTTCCAACAAGAAAACAAGAAAAAAAATCCCCATGTTGGCCTGAAATAAAACCAAAAAAAACAACCCAAACTGGTCATCAGCCTCCAAAAACATTAAATTAAAAATCTCTTCTGTTCAGAATAACACAACCTACTGAAAATAATGAAATCTTCAGAAGGCTGTCTATTCTCAATCTTTGTATAGGAAAATTCAGAATGACTTATTCATCAAAGTTTTGATTAAGATGACATAAATTAGAATAGTCTTTGTATAAATTCCTTGGGGAAATGTAGGGGAAATTTGCACTTACAATAGATTATTATACCACTCAAAACTTATGCAAGATAATACATTTAATAAACAGCTTAAAAATCACTAAGGTGATTATGCCTTCCATTTTTTTCTATTAAATTTACAAAAAATATTTTATAAAACCAAATTCAATGATCAACTCTACTACAGATACGTTTTTATTTAAAAGTGGAAAACTGAGAGCTGAAGAGAAATTGTTTGCCATCTCTAATGTTTTAGTCTAGAAAAAATTCATGTCAATCAAATTTTCAATATCAAAATTATATCATAGAAAAATACACTCAATTGTTCTTCCCAATCCTTATGGCAACAAAGAGGTCATTTTTTGGATTTGACCCTTGGAAGTGGAAATTACAATTAGCACTGGAGTTTAAGAACGAAATCCTTGTGAAAGTTGAAAAGTCATATTTAACTGAGCCCTTTCTGGACTATTATCTTGAAGCATCTGCAGTCTATTTTATGAGTCTTTTCTGCACCATGAACAAAGATAGAATAAAACACACATTTTAACATAACATTTTAGGGATGTTTCTTATCTCTCACCTGTTTTAATGCTGGTGGATTTTAAGACTTGAAGAGTCAATGTGTCTGATGTTAGCTATTTTGTCAACACTTATTCTTTCCCTTCCTCTGGCTCAACACTATCTGTGTTGAATGGTGACCAGCTGTTTTAGATGGGTGCTTTGAAACTGGATTTCATCATCCTATAACAGAGATAGTATAGTACTGATTACTAGCATTTTAAAGTTTGGAATAATTATAACCTCAATCTGCTTTTTACTTTTCTTCCTGTGTTCCTTCACATCTCAAAATGCTGGATTTTTTTCAGGAAACTCAAGTATAGCACAAGTTCAAAGCAGAAAGATCTAACCTATTCATCTGAGTTCAGTAACTGAACACTTTTTTTAGCACACTTGAGTTAGATGGCAGATCCCCAACTCCTCCCTCCTGGTCTGGGAAAGATTTTATTATAATCAGCCCATCTAATTTAGAGTCTTTGACAATTTCCAGAGGGCACTATGTCCAATATACCACATAGAGAATGACAGTTTCCTTGTCAAGCAATTGAAGTTTAAAGTTGAATGAAACAGGTAATACAAAAAGATAAAAGCAATGCATTACTATTTCCTGTTATCAGGATCTAAAATAGATCCCATCCCCTGAGACAGCTGTACTTAGAACAAGAATTAGAAAGCTAACAAACTCATGCTTTAAAACCGTTCAATGACACTTGACTCATCTCAATGTCACTTTCTATGGAATTAGAATAAGACAATGGAGCATTTACAGTGAAGATTAGTTAATTATTATAACAACATCTTAACTAATCCAGGGGCTAATTTATAAATATGACCATGGACCATTTTACTACATAGATTATAAAACAGCTGGCCATTGTAGATATAACCAGATTACAACTCTTCACAATTAAGAGTTTATTTGTCACTAATACATTGTGTTGCTATAGTGCATACATAAGTATCTATTTTTCAGTCAAATCAATATATCAAAATGTCTTAATTTGTGAGCATAAATCTTTGGGTTTTTTTAATTCTAATTAACAGCATGGTAGAGCTTGTTTTATCTCATAAAATTAATTCAGTTTTTATTGAAACAATAAACCCTAATATAAATAGAATTCTGACAAATATTTCTCAATTTTATCTACACCATAATATGATCTGTAGTTTCACGTTTATTTAATATCATAATTTGATTTTATTTTTGCTTTCTAACAAAACTGATGTTTTTTCAAGATTTAATTTTATTTAATCCCTTTGAAAACTTCAGAAAATACTCTAAATTGTATTTTATTGCTTTTGGATTGCAACAAATCCACAGACCACGAGGTTCACAAATCTCTATTCAGCATTACATGTGGATATTATTGTGGAAAATGAAAGTTTTATATTAAAGATAGAACTAAGGAGAGCAAATTATTTCCTTTTTGCATAATGATTTGCAGAAGAGGAAATCTGATGAATGATTCTTTACAAGGACAAGATAATGGAAAGCAAGCTGATGATAACCTTGGTAACTGATCTTAAAATACCTTGCATGAGTGATGTGTCAAGACTGAAGAAATGGAATATTGGAAGAGGCCACAGGGAAGAAACCTCAGGGAGATATAGTTAAAACAAAATAATTAGGACATTTTTTGTATTGGAGCTTGACCTGAAAACCTGCTGTTCAAAGATCATACAGTCTAAATACTTCTCCAGTCTAAATAGCACCATCTCACTAAAAATGTGATATGGCCTCCTTAAGATTATAAATTAGGGATTTACACAGAATGAGACAAAAAGCAGTTCCTTACTCATTTTGAAGAACTTTACCTTGCAATGTATTATGGGGACGGTAGGGAGGGTTGTTTTTATGTTTTTGGTTTTTGTGGTTGCTTGCTTGTTTGCTCATTTGTTTGGGTTTTTTTGAAAAGGAAAATCTCACTGTTTTTCAGAATTCTGAAATACCAAATATTGAGATTGTAGCACATTTAAATAAAAATCTTGAAGAGGAAAGGAAAAAACAGAGAGAAGTTATGACTACCACAAACTGAAAAACACTAATATGTGTTTCCCTGTCCATTATAGGAATATGGTGTCACAAAACTGATAGGAATTCTGATGACAGGTATAGAAAACATTAATGTATATAATATTATTAATATTTTCAGAGAATAATAACTAGGAAAATTTTGTGAAAAGAGACATTGCATAACTGAGAATATTTAGATTCTGTTCCTGGCTCTTCAAAGTATTTCTTGCCTGACTTGCATTAAATCTCTTAGGCTATAACTCCAACAGTCAGTCATCTATACTACATAAAACACATAAAGTGTGAAATTATGCATGCCTTACACTGTATTGCTAGACTGAGGCTTAGTTTCTCATATTCTCTGTGCCCTCATTTACAAAATATTGTCAGGAATGCTTTCTACAACTAAAAATTTGGATTTTGTTCAAATATTGTGTAAGAGTGAAAATGTAGGAGCAATACCTAGACAAATGTAATGGAATACATGAATGATATATCAGAAACTAAAATACAACTCAGTTACTCGGAGACTAGCTATAGCAGAGGTCTCTCACACTCATAACAATAGAAACCCATTTAGCACACCATAAATTGGTTCTGTGTGATTCCAGAAATAAATATGTCAATGCAGTAGATATGGCGAAGCATATTTTTAATCAGGTGGCCCCATAAAAAATAGAGTTGTCATTGCTAATAAGTAGCCACAGGCCTTTCTTCTGAGTGTGCCTTGGGCTGACCATGCAAGGCCCCAGTCCTGTTATGCATTTATTATGGGAACTGGCTCTGTGATCTTGATATTGTGTGTCTCTTGTTATGATGCACAGTTTAAGAGCAAGATAATGGAAAACGTTTGGACAGAGATCAAAAGTAAGGACCCCAGAATCAGAGTTCACTGCTGGTCAAATCTTGGCCACTGAAGAAGCTCACATTCAAGAAATGGTAAAAGTCAGCTTTTGCTTTAAGGGAAGAAGCAGCAGCTATGTGAGGGAAAATAAAACACTAAAAAAACCCAAGAAACCCAACCAAAATAAACAAAAAAAAAATATCAAAGCGGATAAGACACTTATGACACCTGCGTTTGGGAAAATAATCCTCACCCTGCCCCTCAAACTTTGTGCAACATGGAGCCCAGGGGCAGAGAAGAGAAATTGTACTTTCTGGAAACCTGAAGGATTTAAGGTGCAGAATTAAGAATGGGGGAAATTAAAGAAAGCACTTCTCTTTGGGGTTGGCCCTTGAGGCCTCTTGAGACTCTCCACCCTGATGTCAGTAACTGAAGCCATTAAGAGCTGTACCAACCAATACTGCAATGCAATTATCTAGTTGGTGGTACAGGGGATTAACAGCTAATGTAGCCTGTGATTATCAGAGAGCAATTGCTTTGAACACATAGAGATAATGACTGATAATGTATGATGATGGATTGAATTATCCAATAGTAGTGTGTGTTAATGAATTTCAGTCCAGTAAAGTTTTGATGCTTAAACCTTACCCTATTTATCAGTCTTCTAAATATGTCCATCATAGTGATTTCTAAATCCATAACTGTACCGACACATTTCTGATACTGGAAATATAGATAATTTAAAATAATTTTAAACAAGTGTGGTGGGGTTTTTGTAATTTTTGGCTTGCTTAAATAACCATTTTTAAATTTAGGTTGAGAAATACATAGTCATTCTCAGAAATGGCATTGGAAGCTTTGAAATCTGAAAAGAAGGGCTGCTTACATGAAACATGTTTTTTTGAGCTATGTAGTCAACAGTTCCAGCCTCTAAGAGTCAGTAAGTCTTACTTTACTGTGTAAGCAAAGAATCCATTATTTATAAATGATGGACCCTAGCCTCTGATCCTGTTCCTTTCACATCTCACTCACCGCAAAGCCTGTAGGGTGGGACACATCCATCACAGTTCTTCTTATGGCAAAGACAAAGCTGAATGGAACTGAGAAAAAGAGGAAAGTCTAGTGGAATGCAAGTGTACATGTCAATATAAATTCATACAGGACAGCATTTAGAGGTAAGCAACGTGCTTCTTCAAGTGTCTTCACATGTGTACTCCAGCAACGGGTGACTCAGAGCAGCCACGATGCTATCATGTCTTCTGGAGGATTTCAGATCTCCATCACTGAAATTCACTGAGAGCGTAGAGCAATTATACACACTGCACAACTTATACCAAGATATAAAGTGTTGTGGGCTAAGCTTATCTAGTGAGTTGATGTTTTCTGGCTGATTCTCCTGGTCCTGGATAGGGATATTCATGTCTATTTATTCAGTTCCACTCACTGCTGCCAGGGTTTTGGCTAGACCACACAGTCAGACATATCTGATCTGGGATCTATCATTGCTTCTGTTTCAATTTGCTAGAAGTCTACCTGTCTCCTTTATACACTGCCAACTATGAACCTCAATGAATCGCTTTCATGATTCACACTCCATCTCTTAGAGACTTTACCCAACAGCATTCAATTTCAGTAATTTCAATGGCTTCTAGAGTGTAAGAGAAGAGTGCATAGGTAGTAAAAGCTTGTACGTGAATATGCTTATCATGAATGTTTTTGAAGTGAATCATCTCAGTGGTAGTGAAGTGTATGAAACTAAAGTAGAAAATTACTTCCAAGGAACATTCTTTACATCCTAGAAACTACTGGCTATTTAGTCTATGGGAGCAGACTAGAAATTCTTTGAAGAAATGTCCCTGAAATAAGCAGGGCAGACACCATATCCCTACAGCTGTTTGGTTTTTCAGATTTGCTTGTGCTAAATTGATATCATTATTTATACATAGCCCTTGCTTGTCTTTACATTTACATAGTTTCATGGTACCTAATTTCTTTAAATCTTTTAATTTATCAGAAACAACTGTGAGAGTCCCTTTTATGGGAAATTCTGAAGAATATTCACAGATTTGAGCATTGATATATATTTGCATAAATATGCACATGAATACTCACACATAAAATTTTGGATTAATACCAGCTACTTTTTTTTTTTTTTTTTTTTTTTTTAATAGGACCAGGTTAAACAGAATTTCTAGCTTTTCTCTGGAGAAAAGTGAACTGACATTTCAGAGTTTTCCAAAATGACCTGTTTCTCTTTCCTTTCACCCCAGAAAGTTCAGAGGTTTTGAGGCCAGAACAATGAGATTTACTGTTCTTAAACTAGAAGACAGGCTAGGTCACATCTATATATAATCTACAAGGTCCTGCTAGGCTGCTATATGAACATTTTGGGAAAGGAACTTAAAAATCTTCCATATCTTTTTCCCTGGTACCTGTTAGATATCAGAAAAGAAAATAAATCAAAATGCTATTTCTTAATGGAAAACCATTTCACTGGCAAACTGTCATCAGTTCTGTTCTCAGTGCTCTATTTCTGTTTCTGCCCAGATGTATTTGCAAAATTTATCTCCCTTGTGTATATTGACATGACAGGGCATCGGGACTCCAATGAAGCAGTAACTGAGTATCATGTCAGTAATTTGACAGATCAAGGACTCTCCAAGGACTCTGTAATAAAGAGTGTGCCATTCATTTTTCTCTTACATATGCATATTCATATTAGCTTGTTCAATCTTTCTGTGTAGTCTCTCTTAGTAATGATATTAGGGAAATTCAGTTTATTCAGCATAGATTTCAACTTGTCATTACAATTAAATCAAGATTTGTCTGCATCAGGTACAATTTCAGACAAAATATAATAATTTTTATTAGAGATGAAAACATTTTTTCTAAGCAATATGTCTTTAAAAAATAAATTATTATCCAAATTATTAATGTATCAAGTTATTTTTACATATAATAAATAATTTGACCTATGTCAATGAAAACATGCAGCTTTAGAACAAAAGGTCTAACATTCAGCTAAACTCTGCCCTTGCTTTTCAGCAGGCAAACTTACTTCATTAGAAATTGCTATCAAAGGCTATTGCTTCAGGGATTTTCCCACAATCAAAACCAGAATTTGTCCCTCAGTTCATAACTCTGATGCACCTAGTGCTGCAGAAAGTATTCAACAATATGTGATGTTGAACGGGCAGTACTTCTGCAGATGCAGGAAAATGGATTTCTAAGCAGTCATACAGCACATGCATCATGAGACACAACCAATGCCATAATTTACTGTGGTCTTCTCCACCCTACAGGTCAATTCCCAAAACAGAAGCTTTCTAGCCTTCATAAGTTTTTGTTTTTCACTGTTACTCACTTGAAAGTTCCAGCTCATAGGATTCAGGCTTTGCAGTAAAATTGATAGCCCAAGTTCATTACAAGTTTTTTTATGTCACACATTTTAGGGCAATCATAGCTTCGCAGAATTTAATCTTCACTGAAGTGAGTATCTGCTTCCTTGCTCTTAATGTATGAAGAGGAATGGCTGTTGGCTCCCAGATATTTTTACGCTCACATTAGCTTAGTTTTGCAATAAAAATATGGATATTCTCCTAAGACTTTTAAATATTGTGAAAGATGTTGTTTAAAAATATGACTATAATATTGTTGCCCTAAAATATATAGTAATATATATAGTGATATATACAATAAAAAACAGTAAGACATTAGATGGATTTTATGCAGTGTTCTTACTGAATGAGTATGTTTTAAATGCATATTTTCTTTAAATGTATAACAATGATTCTATGAAGTTAACATTTAGTATACATGTAAACTGAACTGTTATTATATATAGTCATATAAAAAAAAAACAATTGACCACAAAACAATTGACCTCTCATAATGTTCTGTTGTTTTAGAGATTTTTTTCCTCACTTCTCATTTCTCTGCAGTACCCAGCGTAAAGTGCATAAGCACAAAATGCATCATGGGCCCATTCATCTTCAGGATTTCATTTGAAAATTTAACACACCAGTTTTCTCTTTGGAAGAAGGAAGAATTCTGGTATGATTTCAGATTCTCCTCCAGTGTAGTTATATGTTCTTCAGAGTGTCCCTGAGTCTCCTCTCTCTTTTATAAATGGTATGTTCCTAATATTTTCTGACATTGTACAATGAATCTGTAATGTCAAGGAGACTAAGCAATTTTAGAGTGAAGAGATTTAATGTGAAAGCTTCTTGGAAAAGTGACTACATGCATCCAAGGCCAGAATGATTGATGAGAAGAGGTATTAGATTGTCTAATATTTTTAAATGTGTGATGTGCTATTAGCAAGGACTTGGCATATCAACAGCAAAGAGAGTTACAGAGATTTGAAGATCTATTAGTCAGATTTAGATCTTCTTCTCCTAAAGGAATGTAATGAGAACAGAAACTATGCACAAAACTCATAGGATTTCTGTGTCTCTCTGTGTACAGAATGAATTGTCTTGTAATATATATATATATATATATCCATACTGGTTTTGCACAGATTTTGAAAGCTGGAGGGGCTGCATGGGTGTTTGCTGTGACAACCTGGCCTGGAACCCTTCCAGACACCAGACATCCTCAGCTTCTCTGAGCAACCTGTTCCAGTGTCTCACTAACCTCACAATAAAGATTTTCTTCCTGATATCTATTCTAACCATACCCTACTTCAGTTTAAAGCCATTCCCTTTTGCCCTATCCCTACATGCCCATATAAAAGGCCCCTCCTCATCTTTCCTGTTGCCTCCCCTTTCAGCACTGGAATGCTGCTATTGGATCTTCCCAGAGCCTTCTCTTCTCCAGGAAGAACAATCTCAGGTGTCTCAGCTTTGTGTGTTGTAGTCTAGTTGTTTTTTTCATAAGCCTATTTATTTTTTTATTTTTTATTTTTTTATAGACTGACAGAACCAATGGTTTCCACAGATTTTAGCCAGACTTAGGCTATATTTCCTACACTTTTGAATCTTATTATGTTTTCTATTCTATGCCTCAACTTTTTTTCTATAGTTCTTCAGCTTTGTAAATAGTGCAGGAACCCATGTTTTTAAAGAGCTATGAAAGGAAAAATTGTATTCTGAGACTTGTTGACCAGAGTTGTTCCACTGTGACCCTTGATTTATGCTAATTTGATTAAATCTTTTGTTTGGTTACTTTTTTTTTTTCACAGTTCTTCATAAAACCTTTTATGGGAAATTAAATGTAGCTTTCAACAATTTCTTTAGAAGCAAGGAGGCATTCTCCTCAGAAAGTAAATATGAATCATACAGCATACCTATAAAAGGAAAATAATTTTCCCAGCAGATTCTTACAAAAATATGAACAGAAGTCTGGCTGTTGTTTTTCACATAACTTCTTACATTTGCTCATTATTATTTTAATTGTACCAATGAATGACATGGAAATATTGAACAAATGCTGAACTTCAGAAACTGTGTTTTTTTCTTAAGCACAGAATACGAATAGAAGTCCAGTATTGCCAATTACTGTTTGTCACTACTATTTGAGTACTTCATGGCAAATGCAGTAATTTGTCAATTTTTTGACAACAACCAAAATGAACTTGATGAAGACCAGCCTTAATATATCTCTCTATGGCTCTACATCTATACATATGAATCTAAGGACTGTGAAAGAAATTAATTAAAAAACACAGTGAAAAGCACAATCTAAGAATGTATATGCTTTAGTAATTACAATCCATGTACAAAAATCTTCTGAAACTAGATCAAATTAAGTAAGATACATGAAGTTGATGCTTATTTGTGGTACATTTGTTAAAGATCAGTTTCTTACCAAGGCCAGTTGATAAATAAAAAAGATTGAGGATTTTTTAACATTTCTGATACTATACCTCACAAAATTAAATTTATTGAATTAATTTTTCCTTGACTTGTCAGCATATGTATTTAAATTGTCTGATGCTTGCAAAGGATAAAATGAATTGCTTAAAATAGGTATGAAATTGTGTCCACTGAGGTTGTACAATACCACCATTATTAGATTTAGATTTTAGTTAACTTGTTATTCAGGCAGAACTGGAAATAAAATCACATACTGTTAAATTGGTTGAGTCTTACAAGGTCATTGATGCAAATTTAAGGGGCTTAGAGATATCATAAATATGAGTAGAAACAGAAAAATGAGATTAAACCTTAGAGAGGCAGGATAATATTTCCAGGGGAAAAATTAAAAGAAGGATAAATTGCTCTGCTGAGGTTTTATGGGCCTGGTGTGCTGGTCAACAGCAGCTGAATGTGAGTCAGCAGAGTGCTCAGGTGTTCAAGAAGGCCATCCTGACATCCTGGCCTGTATCAGGAATAGTGTGGCCAGCAGGACCAGGGCAGTGATCATCCCCATGTACTTGTCACTGAAGGGGGCACACCTCAAGTGCTGTGTTCTGGGCCCCTCTCTGCTAGAAAGACATTGAGGTGCTGGAGCAAGTCCAAAGAAGGGCAGAAAAGCTCGTACGGGGTCTGGAGCTCATGTCCTATAAGGAGGGGCTGAGGTGACTGCAGATGGCTAACCTGGGGAAAAGGAGGCTCAGAGGAGACTTTATAGATTTCTACAACTACCTGAAAGGGGGGTGTAGCAGGGGCAGGGGTGGCCTCTTCTCCCAAATGATATGACAAGAGGAAACAGCCTCAAGTTGTGTCAGAGGAGGTTTAGATTGGATATTCAGATAAAATTCTTCACTGATAGGGTGGTCAGGCATTAAAACAGGATGTCCAAAGAAATGGTTGATTCATCATATCTGGAAGAGTTCAGGAAACATGTGAATGTGGCAGTCAGAGACGTGAGCTAGTGATGAACATGGCAGTGCTGGGTTAATGAGTAGCCTCCGTGATCTTAAGGATATTTTCCAATATTAATGATTCTATGATTTTATTATTGTAATATTGGCCAATTTTGGGCATTACACTCCTTGGGATGTTCAGAAAACTTGAAAAATAAACTAAGAGGCTAGAGAAACTAATTTATTACAAGATTATAAGGATTAATAATGTATATTTCCAACCAAGCCTGAAGATAAATGTTTTGGTTTTTTTTTCATATGTATTTGCTGTGCTATGTTTATTAATGTAATTTTTTTTCAGGAAGTGAAAAGCAAAGGACACATCTTGATTGCAATTGTGTTTTTATTGTGCAATATAGCATTTTATATATCACTAAAGGTGTATCTTGAGCTAGCAACTTTAACTGAATTACCATGAATGATTAAACAGTGACAACAGAATGAGATTATCTAAGAAATTTTATGTGCAATCTGTGGTTAAGATGTCTGCTTATCACATGACCTATGTGACAACATCTATTATCAACATGGAAATGTTGATACTAGATGTATCATGGGTCATGTGAGAAAGAACTTCATTGAGGAAATGGTCTCAGGGGAGGTTTAGGTTAGATATTAGAGGAAAAAATATCATGGATACGGTTGCAAAACATTGGAAAAGACTGCCCCAGTAAATGGTGAAGTCACCATCCCTGGAAGTGTTGAAAAAACGTCAATAGGGTATGTGAAGGCAGGGTTTAATGGTGAACAAGGTGGTGATGCTAGTTTGATGGTTGGACTTGATGATTGTAAAAATCTTTTGTAGCCTTAATGATTCTATGAATCTATGAACATTGTTACTCTGTTTTACAACAAGATGTTGCTCATAATTGCAATTATGCAAATGATTTTGAATAAATACTTTATGCAAATACATTTGAAAAAAATTCAATTTGTGTTAATTTTTTTAATAACAGTTTTTAAAAAATATAACCTACTGGATTAGGTGGGGGGTGCTTGAGAAACATGTTGAGGTACGATAGAGAGTTAAATTCCAGTCATACAACATCCACTGTCACTATTGGACACGAAATGATCCACACAGACACAGCTCAGTGTGTGTGATAGGAAAAAGAGAGTGATCTATTCTGTCATTTCAGTATTTTTAGATTCTCAAAAATGACCAGGGATTGGATAGTTAGGTTACCACCTTTGCAACCACGCTGGTTGTGAAGAACTTCCATCAAAAGACATTTCTTTAATGGAATGCATAAACATCTATGTTTATAGTTACTTTCCTGGAAAAGTAGCTAAAAACTATGAAGGCAAGATCAGAAGGTTTAATTCTCAGGGTGACAATCCACACCTCATCTATATGTGATTTAGGAAAAAGCTGGACTCATGGACACCCTATAACTCTTTAACTTTTTATTTCTTTATGAAAAGAAATGTGGGCACAGGTTACAAACATGAATAGTCTTCAAGAAGTGTCTGCTAAGAATAATGAGACTCCACTGTCCCTGCACATACTTTGTGTACCCAAGCAGATGAATACAAAGGTAACTACTGGTCGGTGAAAATGACAAAGCATATGAGAGAAATCAAGGTGTTAAAAATTAACTACTTTTGGCTTCTTCACTTCCAGCTGGAGAAACTGTTAGGCAATACCTAAAGATATTTTTAATTTGATTTTTGCCTTCTTTTTTTTAATGTTTTTCAGAAAGTTTGAAGCAGCAGGTAAAACAGAACATCCTCCAAAAGAAGCTATTGAACAAAACATTTAAGAGCTTGCCAAATGAAACTATTCAGTCTATTCTCAGCAATACATTGAGACTGTAGGCAGTCACCACATCAGTTACTAGGTTTTATATTCTTTCTTCCACAGGAACATTCTCCATTTTCTCCAAGGACTGCAAACACTCAGATGAGGTTTTAACCACGGACTTCAATTTCAAGGAAAGGATTTTTGACAAGCAGAGTGGTGAAAGAGGGTGTTATACTATGTAATTTCTAGAATAAGCCTCTTCAGAAAGGAAAAGATGCAGCATACCACTGGTGTATGGATCCTAATCTTGTACAAATGGGCAGCTAGTGTCAGAGAGTGTCTCTGACTGACAGTGTCTGGCATATTTTTTTCCTTTATGGTAACAGTGTAAAGCCAGAATGACAACTGTTCCAGAGTGTGAGGTGGGAATCTGAACAAAGGGGAGGAGAGTTAGAACAAGGAACTGGATCTGGCAGATCCTTTGGTAATAGAGAAATTTCTGAAAGGAGCAGTGAACAGAAAAGTGAAAACTAAGAGAAAATATGAAAAAACCTTCCAACAAAGTAAAGAAAACACTGTCTGCTGTGACAGAAATGTAATAGTTTGGCTGAAACTGAGGCAAGAAGAGGGATGTGACTGCAATGATGCAGGCAGCAGAGGCAAATTGCTTATAGTGCTTTTTATAGTCTTACATAGCCACCTCAACAGTTCTTTATTTTAAAAAATAAAATCTAATGTTGAAAATTCAGCTTAAGAAGTACAGGCAGGTGTTACAATGAGTTGTCAAGGTTACTGAATTTGTTACTAAGAGTTTGATGTTTGAGCTGAGCTTTCCGTCCTCTTAAGTTCTGGAGCTATTTGTGTGCTTTTCTCTCCAGCCAGTTGCCTTCACGTGCCTCACTCTGGCACATGAAACAAAGGGCTACGATTTTGTCCAGCAGGGAAGTCCTTGGTCTGTCAGCCTATTATGACAGGCATCAGTCACAGAGCTATAAATACAGAAAGACACTCAGTACTCACTAGACGAAATAAATATCACAGACTGTGGTCTTGTAATAATAAAAATTATATTTTTTAGGCTATACTTTGAAGGAAAAATTTCTTTCGAATTACTCTTAATTACCAGTACCATCACCTAAGAAAAGCCTGCAAGATCATCTGACAGAGGTTGAACATCTTTTACATGGATCAAAAGTTATCAGGGAAAAAAAACCCACAAGACAGAAAAATAATTCATCTTTGTAATCTGCCTTCAGCAATTCAACTGGACTGGCAAATGCATACACTAGAATAACACTGTTGTAAATGGAAACCCTGCTTTTATAAATTCTGATGTATTCCCATGGACTCTCAAAATTATACTCCTGTCATTAGAGATCAGATTTTAGAAAGCTTTTTTCCTTTTTCTTTTTTTTTTCTCCTTCATTTTTCTTTTATCTCTTTTTTGTCTTTCTTCCACCTACACTTCCTCCCCACCCCTGAAGTCTTCTTTGAGCTTTAACATAAAATGAAATTGAGTAAAGAAACTCAATGCAAAGCCTTTCTTTAATCTCTTTGCAGCTGTTTCAACCTGTTTCAAGTTTAAAGTGAAAAATTCAAATCTATGGTGAAAGACTGGGAAACTTCTTACATTTACAGGTTACATCAAATTCTGTCATTAATTCCCACCATCATCATCAAACTGTGTTACTAAAGATTTGATCTTTGGTGTTCACAAGGCTTTCATTACAGACAAGTTTTGGATAATGAACAAAATCAACTGGTGTTCTTCACATATATTCCTCAAATTTTGTTGACACTTTTTAAAAGTATGTGTATGCTTAGCTGTTACCACCCATACTATCACCAGCAAGATCAATCATGCTGCAAGTTGCTTGTTTCTGACCTCAGATTTTCAACACCTCTTGTGTCTGATAATAAGGTAAATTCAGTGAGAACATCTCTTAATTATTCCTGGTAACTTGTCACACTGTCTGCCTGCTGCAGTCTTGAGTCATTCTGTGAGAAGCTGCAAGAAGCTTCTTCCCTCATGTCAGAAAGAGCCACTGCCTGTTGGCTCCAGAACAGACCTGCTGCTGGCCAAGGCTGAGCCAATCAGGAATGATATTAACACCTCTGTGATAACATATTTATGAAGGAGAAAAAGATATTGAGCAGTTTTAATCGTGGTCAGAGAGGAGAAGATTGTGAAAATCTGAGAACAGCTGTGCAGACACCAAGGTCAGTGATGAATGAGGGAGGAGGTGCTCCAGGCTCTGGAGATGAGATTCCCCTGAAGCTTGTGGTGAAGACCATGGTGAAGCAGCTGTAGCCCTGCAGCCCATGGAGGAGACCCATGCCAGAGCAGTCGGATTCCCAAAGGAGGCAGCGAACCTGTAAGAAGCCTGTGCTGGAGAAGGCTCCTGTCAGGGACCTGATGACTTGTGGAGAGAGGAGCCCACACTAAGGCAAATTTCCTGGCAGGACTTGTGACCCTGTGGGGAACCCATCCTAGAGCAGGCTGTGCCTGAAAGACTGCATCCTGTGGAAAGTGAGCTATGATGGCAGTCTGGGGAGATCTGCTGGCCATGGGATGCACTGACAGTGGAAAAGTCTGTGGAGAACTGTGTGCCAAGGGAGGAACCCCACACTCCAACAGGGGAAGGACTGTTCTCCCTGAGAAGTGGCAGGAGCAATGTGCAATGAAATTATTATAATCCCCATTCCCATTGCTGTAGGGGAAGAGGATATAGCCTGGGTAAAAGGGAGGGGTAAGGGAAAGTTGCTTTTAAGAATTATTTTATTTCTCACTATCCTTCTCTGCATCTGGTTAGTAGTAAATTCACTTAATTTTCTCAATTTTAATCTGTTTTTCCCATGATGATATTTGGTGATATTTGTGTGTGTGACCTTTCCTGGTCTTTATCACAACTCATGAATGTTTGTTGTAATTTTTTCTCCTGTCCAGCTAAGAAGGGGAATGATAGAGAGGCTTTGGTGCGTGTGTGGCATCCAGCAAGGATCAGCCCACTACAGAGATTTCCTGAGAGAATGACAGACTTAAAGTTTACTTCTAGCTAACAAGAATTCCTTTCATAAAGAGTGATTGCCTTTTCTACTTGTGAGTGTGTAAGACTTCAGCTGATGCCTCAGTTGTTTCAGTTGTTAGAAGAGAAGTAGCAAAATTATGTATGTTGGAAGGGACATATGGAGGTGTCCAGCTCTGTAGGGACAATTTTCAATTTAGTTCAAGTGTCAGAATTAGATCAAGTTACTCACTATACTGTCCACTTGAGTTTTGAGTCAATGCAACCAAGTGTAGGTATTCCACAACTTCTGTGAAACTCTTTTTCAGTACTTGGCTAACTACCATAATTTCAAAAAAAATAATACATATCTTAATATCTGACTGCAGTTTCTCTTTCTGTAACCTGTATCTGTTGCTTTTGTTCTTTTGCATATACTTCCCATTAGATATTTGTAGGCACTGTAATATTCCACAGTAATTTTCTCCTCTTAAGTCTGAACAAATCCATTTGTGTCAATTTCTCATTATAAATGATGATGTTCAGCTCCCTAAAGATCTCAGCTTCTTTCCACCACACTTCGTCCAGTTATGTGATATCTTTCTCATACAGGCTAGACCCCAAATGAGGCAGAGTCCTCCAAACGGGCTCTCAAAAGGATTGGAATGATTGCACTGATTGGAATAACCACTTAATCTGTTCTCTATGTTCTTGTTGATACAGCCCCATATGCAATTGGCCTTCGCTGCATGGGTACATCCATACTTCTGTTCAACTGGTTGTCCAGCAGGTCTCCAGTTCTATTTTCTGCATAAATGGCTTTCTGTGCAGCTCCCACCCCAGCTGTACTGTTGCATGGGTTTATTCCATTAACCCTGGGGCACTGCAAGTGTCTGACTACCAGCTATACTTCAATCCATTGACCCTGCACTTTGAGCCCAGGCCATTCAGTGAATTTTTCACATAGTTTACAGTTTTGTTCTGTGTCTTACAGTACTTCCATGCTGTTGCTAGCTGAACAATTCATGGTTGCTAAGGAATGTGCTTCTCTCTGTGGGAAAGACGATAATCACTTTTCTTTATTTTCTTTTATTACAGAAGCCTATTTGGTCATGCTGTTTTTCTCTTGACATCCTCTAAGCTGTACTTGTCCTTGTCTGCTTACCTTTGACGACAGGAGTTGGGACTTCATAAGGAAGAAGATGTGATTATTTTTCTCTCTCATCTTTTGTGAGTATATAGAAAAATGACCTTTTTTCATAAAACTGAAGATTCCCATCTCTTGTTCTTCACTGTGTGGGATGAAGTTGGTGATCACAGTTTCTATTACCTACTGAGTTGAGTGATGTGTGTTGTCCTTTAAATGGGGAATAAGCCCAGGGATATTGGCTGTAATGGTCAATTGCAGCTGAATATATCTTAATTCAGTGAAGAAGTATGGTTTCTGATTGTGACAGTGTTCATACAAAACTGGAGCCCCAACCTTAGACAGAAAGAGGTGGATCAAGAAAAATCATGCTTTGGATACATTGCAAGGAGCATTACTGTTGAGTGATACTTAGTTGATATCACTCCAAATATGTTAAATTATTTCCTCATTTAAATTGAGCAGAATCTAATGAATCTGTCTTTATACTAAAAGTGCTTGAGGAGTAATTGAGTTTTTACAAGAAATAAAATCTTTGCAAGGTCAACTCCTAGTCTATAGGAATGATAATCAGCTATTTTGAATGCTTGTTCCATTTAGTTAAAATTCACCAAATGCATTTTTGATTCTCATTCAAGAATTTGTCCTAGGTCCTTGTCCACTTGAAATTTCCATGTGTTTGTTTACCCTACTGAAGAGAGATTAAAAGAGAATTTGCATAAAAGAGAACTACCCAAAATCCCTATGATGAGATATTTTGAAAGAGGGTATTCCTTAGCTAGGAGGGATTTATTATATTTAAGAGACCTAGCTATAGTCTTAGGGTGGGCATACTGGGACACAATAGGGGATTGGTGTAACTAGAGTGTTTCATGAACCCATTTTCAAGGTGTAGGATGCACTCACATTCTCAGAGAAAGAGAAAAAACCATAAGGCAGCAGTGAGATCTCAAAGCAGCTTCCTTGATTGTTTTAAACACACTATTTGCTCCATTTATCAGTCTTTCAAAGTGGGGAGTCTTTCAAAGAGGGGAACTATAAGATGTTCAAATGTTCTCCTCTCATTAGAATCTAGGCATTGTTCTTGAAATTCCTGTAATGAGAAAGATTTAATTCCATTTTCTAAATCTGAAAGTCTCACCTATTCTGCCATGGAAGCCCTGTATTACTCCGGAACTATATTCTTGACAGACTAAAGAGCTGGTAAATTTCCTTGCTGTATGGACAGGATGTCCTACCACCTCTCCCTTCCATCAGAATCTATTTTCCTAAAAGAATGATGAATTTTCCTGAAATTGAGTAATGACACAGTCAAGATCAATAGATTGATATTGTTTTTCTTTCCTATTTATAGAACTGCACAGCTCATTATGATTTTGGTAGCTTTATGAGTATTTTTGAATTCTGCTAATAATTATTAAATGGCTGGGGGTTTGGAGGTGAGACACCTGACTTTAAAAAGGAATGAGGAAAAGTTATGGTTCAAATCTCATCGTGGTTCTGTATGAAAAGAAAAAAGCAGAAAAACAAAAAGAAAAAACAAAAAAAAAACCCCACAGGTAAACAGGAACCTGAACCACCAAACCCAACAGACTAATAATGGTGAGAATGAGAGGAAATCTAACAAAATGAGGATATGAAAATGGAAACATGAAGTTTTCATCTGCAAAGTATTCACAAATCATTCAGTTGACCCCTCAAAAAAAGAATATTTTTAACAGACAGAAGAAAAATCTCATCTGAATTTAGTGGTGACCATATTTTGAGTAGGAGGATGGTCTAGATAGAAATTTTCCATCTGAATGATTCTGCAACTCTATGACTTGTGGTATTTGTAAATATTCAGACAAAAGATGAATCACAGTTAAATGGGAAATCATTAACCTGAAAGATCAAGAAATACCATACTTAGAAAATATTTCAGAGCAAGAAGGCAAATGCCAGTAAAGGGGAATAGGAATGATGTGATTCCATCTTTTGCCCTTTGGGAGTGGTCTGTACTTTACCAACATCTACCTTCTGACCTCACTAAAAAGCTCATTGTATTCCAGGAATAATGTAAAGATCATGGCTATGTGCTTAGTCAAATGGATAATGCAGTTGAAACATCAAGTTATATGGTTAAAACAGGAGGCATAAAATCCATTTTAGTAAAAAGGCAGACAAGAAATGCACACTGCTTTATCATTGGCAGTGTCAACTGATGGTATAAAATTACCACCTTACATGTTCTTGTTACATAAAACAATGCTAAAGGAATAGCTGCCTACTGGAATAGCTGTCAAGTGTCAAACCCAGGATGAATATCCACAAATTTAGTGAAGGATTGCCTGAATGTCATTTGGAGTAGAACATGTCTGCTACTGAGAGAAACAGCAATGCTTGTCCTAGAAACATTCAAAGATTATCTGTTGTCAGCAGTGAGGATTGCTGTTAGAGAAGGGAACTCTAATCTTGTCACACTTGGAGGAAAGATGCTACAGCTACAAATCCTTTATACAGTAGACCATTCAGTTTTTATAGTCAAAATGGATTCCGGAATCGGGTCATGCTTTAACCCCTTCAAGGGAAATGAAAGCACTTTGTGCCAGTTTTGTCATTGGATTAAAAGGAAGAGATGACAAAGTTACAGCAAAAGAGGTTAATAAAGGCTATTTTTCAAATCCCATAGATGGAACTGAAGATAACTTTTATGAATTAGAAGAAGGAATAGAGAATGGTGAAGATACTGGAATTGACAAAAAAAGTTGAAGATTATAATCACAACATGGGAAATAATGAAGAGATGTGGTAAGTAAAACCTTAAAGGCAACAGTAATAAAATATGAGAGAAGAAGTAAACTGACTTCATGGCCAGTAATTAGTGAAAAGTTCCTTTCTATTAGTTCAGGGTAACAGAGAGCTAATAAAACCTTTTTGTTCATAACCATTTTTTTTCAGGAACTGATAGAGCTAGCATGGTAAGCTTTGTGTAGTACTGCACTGTAGCAGTGTTTTGAGCCATTAGAATTCAATCTGAAAAATTCTGTGCTAGCATTTCTAAAACCAAATTCATTATCTCATAACATGTGGGCTCCTCATCTTGAAACATGCATACTCTCTAACATTTATCCTTCTGGTTTTGTGAACATTTTAGGACACATATACATAAGATTGTCTAATAAAATTGTTTATTTTTTCTCCTAAGTACATTATTTAACATTTGGCAAATAACTTTGTTTCTGTGTAAACCAATGGAGTCCTGTCAAAATGCTCTGTCATGCTGACATAAAATATAAACTGTGTGGCATAGTGGAAATAAGGTCTTAATATACCTCTTCAATTTATTTTTTTTCATTTTCTTATGTTCTTGTTGTATAATCAGACTTTAATATCACTCAATAAATAGTTTAACATTTTCTGAATTTGTAAAAAAAGCAACTTCCATATAATAATATAATAATTGAATGGCTTTGGTTTGAAGAAATCTTAAAGGCTGTCTAATTCCAATCCCCCTGCCTTGAATAGAAATATCTTCTACTAGTCCAGGTTGCTCAGAGCCCCACCCAACCTGGTCTTAACCTCTCCCAGGGTCAGGGAATTCACAACTTCTCTTGGAAACCTGTTCCAGTGCCTCACCACACTCACAGAAAAGCATTTCTTCCTGATGTCAAATTAAAATATGCTGTCCTTCAGTTTAAAACCATTGTCCACTCACTACATGCCCTTGTAAAAAGTCCCTCTCTTTTGATACTGGAAGGTGCCGTACGGCCTTGTTAGAGCATTCTTTGTCCAGGCTGAACACTCCCAGCTCTCTCAGCCTGTCTGTATATGAGAGTGTTTCAGTCCTCTGATTGTCTCTGCCAGCCTCCTCAGGACTCTCTCCAACAGTTGGTGTTTTTGCTTATGTTGGTAACCCCAGAGCTTGATATAATCCAGGTAGGTTGTCAAAAGAGTAGAGCAGAGGGAAAGATCACTTCCCTTAAATTAAAATCAACTCCCCAACAGTAAAATATAATTTTTATTACTGTAATTATGAGCTAATTTCATGGTACTCTTGGTTTATCTGTTAGTTGTTTGCATGAATTGAGGATTTGTATTTTTTTCTCTATAAACAATTTTCTCAAGTTCCTTTCCTGTGAATTTTCCCAGTGCTGGTTTTGAGACTCTGTATACACCTCTTTGTTTCATCTTCCAAATTAAATGTTTATTTGAGACACTTCATTTAAACTGTTTTGATTTTCTTTTTATTCTCAGTTGTTTCAGTTAAAAAATTAATCATGCAGTCATAACTAGGATGTCTTCTCTGGCAGCACTGTTCTCATTTGTGCTCGAGTATGGTGATGGAGGGTAGATTACTTTAAAATGAAAAAGGCAAACAAGCAAATTGCAGTTTTCCAATGCACAGCAGAAGCATGGTGTAATAGATGGGTGAGACAAAGAGAGAATGCCTAGGAGAAACCTTAAGCTATAATCATTATGTTTATAGAATATTTTGCTCTGTCAAGGCAGAGCATAACATTCACTGAAATGAAAGGACCTTGTTTTTAGTATAGGTGATGTATTTCATCTGCAGTTGTTATTCAAATGTATATATTTACTAAAAAAAGGGAAAGAGAGAAGAGTTTTGTCACAAGAGAAAACTGTTTTGATAATAAAGACTTACTACTTCTGCAATAATGGCTATGATTAAAGTTGAATATGTTCTCAACAGCCTGGGAAGATCTGGCTTCCTCACATTCATTTAATGTGGTTTGATTTGTGGTTATTTTTGCTGTTTTGTTGGGGGATGTTTTCATGCTGCATTAAAAACCCAGGGAGAAGGAAAAAAATCAACTTAGAGAGCAGCTTTTGAATTGGATTAATTTGTCAGCTATCATAATTTTCACCTATGTTCATCTCCCCTTGTTCTAACAGCCAGTCTTTACCTGATTAAAACCAGCATCCCTCCAGCTATATTTTCAATTTTGTTTTGTATCCTTCCCCGTGTTTATGCAAAACAGCTTTTGTTTTACTTTATTTAAATAAGAACCTGATTATGTTCTGAGAGATGTGGGATCATTTTTTCTATACTGATTGACCTGTCTGTAAGACAACAATATTCCAATAGATCTAATAATTCCTAATAATTCCAATAGATCTGTTATCACTCCTTTAATTCAGATGGAGAAGCACAGATTAAAACTATTAGCTCATATACTCAGAAGCATCCATGAGGACTGTGGTCAGCTTATGCAGGAACTCTGTTCTATTTTTACCGAGTATTATTTCATAGACTCAAGTCAGGCATAGGATTTGGTGACAGTTTTTATTTGGATGAGTACAGACTAGATATTTGGACAGATACTTTTCCTCTGTAGATGGCAAATGTTCTCCAAGGTAGCAGAAAATTAATTGGATTAATTTTGTGTTCTTGGATTTTGACTTTATTCATGCTTGAAATTTTTACAGCTATTTTATCTTGACTATTGTAAAGCTACTTCCTTATCAGCTTGACTTAAATATTGTGTTCTGGAGCCATACTGGTTCTATGGATAGTTGGAATGTGATAGTGTCCAGTCTGTCTTCTCTGAATATTTTCTCACTAAATTTAACATTCCAAAATCCCCATGTCTGAAAAGAAAAAAAAATAAAGTGTACATATTATTGGATCCACAGATTTTGTGTTCTGCATGAAATAGCAGCAATCATGTGCAAGACTATTTGAGAGGGGCTGTAAGCAGCCCTGATGATTGATTTGATATGATGTGATATGATTGCATGATATGATGTGAGATGAGTTCCCTCTCCAAGTGATAAAAGAGCCAGTAAGGAGAGGTCTTTATTCTCACCAGCAAAGAAGGGCTGGTGAGCAATGTTCAACCTCGGTTGCTGTAACCATGAAAGGATGGAATTCAAGATCCTTAGGTCAGCAGAGAGGGCACACAGGTCACTACCTTGATTACAGGAGGTAAGATTTTATCAGCTGCAGGGATCTACTTGGTATAGTACCATGTGATAAAGCCCTAGAGGGAAGAGAGGTCCAGGAAAGCTGGCTTCAAGGGTTCAAGGATCACCTCCTCCTGGCTAGGGAGTGATGCATTCCACTGAAGAGGAAGCAGGGTGAACATGACACTAAACCTACATGGATGAATAATGAGCTTCTTCACAAGGAAGAACACAAAACCTCAAACACAAAAAGGAATCCTAAATGAAGGTAGAAGCAGAGAAAAGTACTGAGAAATTGTCTGAGCAGCCAGTGATCAAGATAGGAAAGCTAAAGCTAAATCAAATTCTATCTGGAATGGATGTCAACAGCAACAAGAAAAGCTTCTGTAGACATGTTGGTGATAAAAGAAAGACTAGGGAAAGTGTGGCCCTTCTCCAGAAGGAAACACAAGACCTGATTACCTGACATATGGAGAAGGCTGGAGTGTTCAATGAGATTTTTGCCTGTCATCACCAGAAAGTGCTTCAGCCACAACACCTGAGAAGGCAAAGACAGGGACTTTGAGAGTGACAAACTAACCATGGTAGATGACCAGAGACCATCTGAGGGACCTGATAAGATACATTTGCAGGTCTTAAGGGAACTGTCAGAAGAAGAGACTAAGCCATTATCCATCATGTTTGAGAAGTCATTACAGCCCAGTGAAGTTTCCACTGACTAGAAAAGGGGAAACATAAGCCTAATTTTTAAAAAGGAAAAGAAGGAACACTTGGGGAACTACAGGTTTTCTCACCTCTATGGTAATGGAGAAGATCCTCCTGGAAGCTGTTCTAAGGCACATAGGAAAGAAGGAGGTGATTGGTGACATAGCTTCATTAAGAGCAAATAATGCCTTGTGGTCTTCTATGACAGTGTTATAGAGTTGGTAGATAAGAGCCACTGATGTCATCTACCTGAAATTGTGCAAAGCACAGTACTGGTTGTATTCCAAAAACATTGCTATATCAAGAAATGGATCTAATTTAGAGACTGAGATAAACACCAACAGTTTGATAACAGATTAGCTATGCCTTTCAATTCAGCAACAGTTCTTAATTTGGAGAAAATATTGTAGAAATCTGTGTCCACAAATATTCTTAAGGAGTTTGTTGTTGAAACAATATATAATTTTATTTACAAAAATTTTCTTTTCTTTAGGACCAATGGTCTAAATGTTCTATGAATATTGGCTGATAGATATATACTAGATATTGATAGAGAGGGAATTAAAACTTATGTCTACCAACTTTTTCCCTTTGAAATTTTCTAAAGAGTGCCACCTGAATGGTACTTTGGAAGTTGTTTTTTATCCTAGCTTTATTTTCTTTGTTGTCTTAAAATTTTATGCAGCTTGAATTCAAGAGGGAGAAATCTTTTATTGCAGTTTTCTGAATGTGCTTTAACTTGAATTTCTTTCTGCTATTTATAACGTGATTTATTAGGTGTTTGTATTATCACCTTCAAATGACATCTTTGACCCTATTGCATGACTCCACATTGATCATTTGTCACCAGAACTGCAGCTGTGTACAGTATTGTATTTTTTTCCCTTAATATTGAAACATATTGTGCTTCACACTTTGCTACTGAAGTGCAGTAATGCATGAACACACATTGGCATACACACCTATCTTAATTTCAAGAGATGAAATGCTAATCTCTAGACTGATGCATCCAAAGTAGTAAGAGAAGTTCTACTTCTTGCTGGTTGATTTATGATGATTCACAGATAATACCAAATTAAATATAGAATAAATTAACTTCAGTATAGCTTCTAATTGACTCAATTGATGTTATTTCACACATTACTGTAAGAATTCAAAGAAAATACAGTATTTGGAAGGGGTTAGTGTGTGTTTTTATACAAATATTTTAAATCCATGTGTTTTCATTTTGACAAAAAACAAACAAGACAAAGATGGTATGTTAAAACTTCAAAAAGACTATATTGCTACTGTTCAACTTGCAAAGTTATTTTCCTTTAATAAATAAAAGATGACAACAATTTTTTTAAGATGATATTTTATATTTTACATTTTAAAGCAATTTGATTTTCAAACTGCTCAGCTTTTTCTTATAAAGCAAGCTTTTAAAAACTTACCTTATGTAACTATTCCTCCATCCTAAGGATAAATAGCTCTTCAGCTACATTTTTACATCTCTCTGCCACTCATAAAAATTTTTTTTTTTTATCCATGTTATTTAAGAAAATTATCTGAAAATCACGAGAAGCTCATGCTGCTTTACACATATTTACAAGATTGGATTCTAAACCATGAAACTGTAGGGGAAAAAAAGAAAAGAACATAATTAAGTCTTTCACACTTAAAATTCAGAAGAAATAGCCACAGCTCATTTAGATTTGCAGCAGAAATGACAGAATGTACTAAAACATCTTTACCCTCCTTTTCCTCACACATTCCTAATGTTGTTATAAACCTGTTCATTCGGGGCACCTTTTCAAACATTTCTGAAATACATCAGAGTTCATATAAATTAATACTTGACTGTTTTCTGCCATTTCAGTAGAAGAAAGCCCTGAATTCTCAACTGAAAAAAATTATAGTTTTTCTTCAATGTTTCTGTAAATTATATAGTTTTGTGTCTTCAATCCATATTACATGTACAGTCTCAGGATCTCCAGGATAGAACCAAATGCTAAAGCACTTGTAATTTTAATTAAAGACAAGCTTTTTATAACATGTAGAAAGGTGTAAAAGCTTTTGTATAAGAACTAAATACACCCCATATCTTTCATAAGACAAAAACAATGCATGAATTGATACTTTGTGAACAAAATTTGAAAATAAGTCTGCTCTTTGGTATCAACTGTAAACAAATAAGGCTAAATATATATGTGTAAATCAGCATAATACTTCAGGATTTCATCTATAACAAAACCTGGGAAATTTTGTCCAACTACTAGTTAAAATTTTTCACTCCAGTCAGATTCTTCTCCATTGCATGCTTACTATCCTATAAAATTCTACACTGAACTTTGAGCCCAAATATTGTAAAAATACAGCTTGGCTTAAAGTCATATGGACTTTTTAGAAAACTACTATATTCAAAAGTTTTTAGGAGATTTTCAGATGAAAAGGCATTAAACTAATATAATGCAATTAACTGGGAATATATTGTGTGATAACTGTGCCTTTTTATCTCACTTGAAAAATGAGGACAGGTCTGAGAAAAATTCAAATCTATTATATATATATCAAATACAGTAAGTTTTCAAATGAATGTGTTTTTTCAATTTTTTTTCCCATCTCTAAAAACATATAAGACTGCCTACTTCTTAGCTATGCAGAACAATGAACTGAATGTCATATCAGGAACTAGATATTAGATTGCAATAAAAACATGTCACAGAATTTGCTTATCTAAAAGAACATTTCTGTTTTAGATCTTGCTTCCTAATTCTCAGCTGCATTAGAAATTCATAAAATCTTCTATCTACTCAACATTCTGCTTTAGCTTGTTTAAATGGATCCTGCAATTTCCAAAATTTTCACTTTTTTCATAAATCATGTAATTTAAACAAATAATTTACATCTGTAAATATACTACAGTAAAACATTTTGAGTAATTTTCTCAGTATATAAATAATATTTGCTCATGGGAAACAGCAAAAGTAAGAAAACTTTCAGAAACTGTGAAAATAAGCCTCAGAAAAGAAAAAGCAGAGAACTTAGAGCTAGCTGCAGCTGCAAATACATCTGAAAATAAAGAAGCTACAATAATACAATATGCAAGGGCATGAAACAATGAGTTTTCAGGCTTGGCTAAGATAGACCTTAAGGCTGCAGAAAAATATGCTTACCAAGATAGTAGAAAGTTTTAAGCTTAATAATGGAGTATTGTGTATTGTTAATAGAAAGCACACAAACAAGTATTGTTTGAATCAGATGTACATGTGCTTTTAATGATTGGCTAGAAAAATGTGTGTAAGCTTTAGCAATTTGCTATTGGCTGGAAAACTTTTAAAATGTTCTGTAACAAAGAGATCTCCAGCTGCTCGTGGCAGATGTGAGCTTGTGCCATCTCCTGTATCTGTAGCTGAGACTTGTGCCCAAATAAAGCTCATGACGTGTCACCTGGCAGTCCCGTCCCATTTGTGAAAAATTAACCTCCAATATTTGCTAAGTTCAAGTCAACAAAATGTTGGCTATAGCATGAAATACATAAATCTTGTTCTCAGTGGAGTAAAGTTTTCTGTGTTAAATTATCTTCATTGCAAGTCACCAGCTTTCCTCATTATTCTCTTTATGTCCTGTCTCTTATAATACTGCATTTGTCCCCCTGGTCTTTTTCCAATTACCACTTCACACAAAGGTCTGGCAACAGCTGGACAGAAGGTTAAGGATTGTAAAGCTGTGCACTGAATAGCCAAGAGACAAAGAAGAAGGAGATTTCAAACAAAAGCATCCCCTCAGTGGTACTGTTTACTTGGATCTATTACACATGCCCAGCTGAAAATTTTAAGAAACTTGAAGAAGTTTAGTACCTTCTTTAGCATATCTACCCTTTTGGAAATGTGACTGGACCAGATCCTCTGAAACTTTCTCATGAAGAAATTAGCAACAAGCTTTACTAACTGTAATGGAAAAACAGCTGAATACTTGTTACAATTGTATTTATCTAAATATAATTAATTTAATATAGAATCAGTTTGATTATGATTAAAATAATGATTAAAAGGAATTCAAGGTATAATAAACATTTTTATTGTTGAGGCTACCTATATTGATAAATAGTACTTCATAAGAATTTTTAAAAAATATTTTCAGAGAGGCCATCTGAAGGGACAAATAGGAACATTTTTTCTCCTATTTGTTCCATTAATTGATGATAACATGATTCCTGGTATAGGAATATCTCATTCCTATAACAGCTTTTATATGGATGCCAAATAGCTTGTCTTTTTTACATAATAAGATTTACATACACATCCACACACAAAGTCCTGGAATTCATAAAATAATTTTACATGCTTTATGGGAGGTCTTTACCCGGAGGCGATCACCCACAGTGAATGAGTTGAGAGAGATGATGAATGGTTTCACCTATTTAACACCTGGTTATAATTTGTGTCTGGGAATTTAAGACTTTTAGGTTCATAACTAAAGCACTTCCATAATTAGTATGAAGAATTCACTTTTGGAGTAGGTAAAAAATAATTTTTGTAACCAGGCTTGATGAGTTTGATTAAACATAAATTGTGAAAATACAAGGTATTCCTTCTCCCAAAAACTCTTCTGTATAACTTCTGCAGTGGAAACATGTCAATGAATTCAGCTGAGTGTTAGAGAGACAGTAATTTCTGGGGTAAATTCTGGTATGTGATTTTATTATTTGTTTTGATACACAGGCTGGGATCTAGTAGGCTTTTTTCCTAGAAGTAAATTATTTGGGTTTTGCTATTACTAAGACTAGTATTCTCACCCAGCTACAGGACAGAAAAGTCTAATTTTCATAATGTTACTTTGAAGTTTAAATTTTAAATCACAAGCATCTCAACAGCATTTTCATTTTTGTACCAGGCTTTCAGCTTATTTTACAGGAAATATTGTTTTCTGTTAAAGGGGGGAGGGGGAGAGAAAAAAGCCTAATCATTTCAGTCAAACCTACATTCAAGATTTTTCTTAAGGAAAATTACTTTGCTTGTATAATGCATTGATAGCTCTTTTGCTAGTATTTTTACCTCTTATTTGCCAGCAGTCTTGCACTTTACCTGTTTTATTTTTTAATAAGTTTTATTTAACTTTAAGGAACCAAGTAATACACTTGAAGAAAGTTTAAAAACAAAAAGCAAGTATCATGACCCTGTTCAACACATGGTGCAGCTAGTACTGGCACATCATAAGCAAAACCAAGCACAGACATTTTGAATAGTTTCTGATGAAAGTGATATATAGCTACAACATGAAAAAAATATTTTTGGGGATTATCTGCTGCAGTGGAGAAGATGATCAGGGGAGGATGTTCATCTGGACACCCTATCATCTCCATTGGCAGCTGGCTGATAGGGAAAGTTTTCCTTTACTCTTGTTCTCTCCCTTATGTTCTCTCTCCCTCTGCCTACAGCTCCATCTTTTGTTTTGAAAATGCTGAAAAGTAACTTTTAGTGCTGGAGTGGATATATGACAACAGTTATCAAAGACTCTAATCTGTCTTTTGTGAACTAGTCTTAATATAATTTGTGAAACACTTCTCTTTCATGTCAATAGAATTATAAAATTTGCTGAGCTGGAAGGGACCCACAAGGATTGTTGCAGCAAACTTCTGGCTCCAAAAATCACACCATGTGCCTGAGACCATTGTCCAAACACCTGAACTGTCAGGCGGGTCAGTGACCATTTCTCTGGGGAGCCTGTTTCAGTGCCCAACCACGCTCTGGGTGAAAAACCTTTTCCTAATTAAACCTTTTTTTAAAGGTTTAATTACCTTTAAAAAAAGTTTAAAAAACTTTTTAAAGTTTTTTCCAACTTAAACCTTTTTCTGAATCAGCTTCAAACTGTTCCCTGTCACTGGCCACCAGGGAGAAGAAATCAGTGCCTGCCCCTCCTCTTCCCCTCAAGTGGAAGCCTTAACTGCAGTGAGGTCTCCCCTCAGTCTCCTCTTCTCCAGGCTGAACAGACCAAGTGACCTCAGCCACTCCTCATGTGGCTTCCCCTCCTGAACCTTCACCACCTTTGTAACCATCCTCTGTATGCTCTTTAATAGCTTAATATCTTCTTAACACCATGGCACAGGAGCAAGATGGAGCCATTTCATTTACCTGGCAGTCCAGGCTGAGATGACAGGATTATGTCTGGCAGAAAGTGTATCCCCCACATCACAGAATAATCAAGCCACAAATATTCAAAGTCCATGACCACTATCACAGCCAGAATATCTTTTATTCCTACAGTAATATGCTAAGGTTTACTTGACTGGAATATTCTGGACACATCTTCACAACACAGCCTGTCTTCAGAAATGATGAAGGTTGGTCCTTTACAATCCTCACACTACCAAGTTGGCTTGCTGCAGCCTTCATATTTTATCTGTGAGGACCACTATTTTGGTTGAAGGAGTGGTAAGAAGAAAAGGGCAGCTCCCTGTATCACTCCAGGACATGAAAGAGTCAAAAAAATTGAGAGGAAATAGTTGCATGCAGAAATTCCAAGGCTTACAGCTATCATAAGTAGTCACAACATTTGCAAAAATTAAGCTAAAAACAACCATGATTAACTCTCCCAGGAAATTCAGAAGATATTTTTATTAGCAATACTTATCTAAAGTAATTCTTTAAAAGGCCAGCTACCAGGAAGTCTAAAGGTGTGAATAATTATTTTCTATTTATGATCAAATAAAATTGATTAATAACCAAACATTTTCTTGCATTCCTCTGTCTTTATGTAACTAAGAGATGAGAAGGTTCCTGCACACATTGAAATCAGCTGCACTTGACCATAGAAAAGATAACAAGCAGTGTGCTCTCTCCCCATCTCCATGTGAAGTGCTTAAATGAAAGCCAAAAATAAAATAAAAAAAGGTTGGGAATTTTCACATCATAATAGGAAAAAAATTATGTAAGGTAAGCTTGGTACAATGGAAACAGTCATGCAGAAATTACTGATGCTAAGAAAGATTTAATATTGTTGAGTTCCATTTAGAAACAAAACATATAATATTAAATAAAATAAAGGATGTCCTTTAGTCTAAAAGAAAGAAAAATTCAACTACTTAGTGTCAGATGTTTGTTACTAGCAACCATGAGAAATACAGTTTTGCAAGTTATCACACTTGGCCTGCCTCATTAAAAATAATAACAGAAATTCAAGTGTGAGAATTCAAAATCTCTTAGCATTTCAAAATAATTATGACAGATTGAAAATAGGAATTGTAATGTCTTGTTCCATACAAAAGACAAAAGTGTGTTATTTAGAAGGGAGTATTCACTGTCACATATTATACACACCTCTAGCTGAGGGGAGAACAAAGATTGTCTCTTTTTACAGAGCCATTCAATAAAAATAAATCCTATAGAGAAGTCAATTCCTGTCTCTAAATATGTGCTATTGAAAGAAAATTCTGTCATGAACAGAGTATGTGCATTTGTGTGATAATGGAAAAGGGGAAATGGCACTATTTTGCTACAATAAAATTCCTCAGTAATTTTGTAGATGTAGGACATTTATGCAAATTTTAAACAATGATTCTTTGCAGATTGACAGTATTATTTCCAAAATATTGAACAAGATAATTCTATGTTTCCTTAGCTACAGCATGCCAGTTGTGGTTCTAGTACAATTAATACACTATTTCAAATTTGATGTATATAATTTAATTTGCTTTAATTTGCAAAAAAACCAAACAACCCTCAAAACAAACTGAAGCCAAACGCAAAGCAAAAGAGGAGAAACAAATAAAAACCCCACCCTCCCCAAGCCCAGGCTTCTTTCCAGGAAGCTGTGACAGATGAGAGCTATCATTAAACATACTATTAGTAACCTGGGAAAAAAAAAAAACAACTAATCAAGCAATCCAACAAACAAACAAAACAGCTTAATTTGTTTTCCTTTCAACGGAAAATGAGCAAGCAAGGACTATGTCAAGCACAAAAATTGTCTAAACATTTTAGTCCTATGCCTAATTTAATCTTTTGTCCCTGCATTCGCACAAATGTTTGTCCAACAAAGATGAATTTGCTGTTTCTCCACATTGATATGTTTATTTTAGTCTTTCCCACTCTTTCGAGCTATATAGCTGCCATAAAGTGTTATAAAATCTTACACAGGGATTCTAAAATAGATTGATTGAACTTTAAGATATAGTTTCATCTAAATATACCTAGTCATTTTTAGTGATATTTCTTTGCATTTTTTGCTGTTATCATGATGCCTCTGACCTATATTTTAGATATAGAGCCATATGACCATAGGATAATTCAACTGGGAAAGTAGCTTATGAACTTTTTAGTCCATCTTGCTGCAAGAGAAGTGCTGAATTCAAAGCTGTTTAGTCTGATATTCTCAGCTCTGTTCATGCTACATCTAGTCAGGTCTTAAAAATCACCATTGCTTTAGAATTTTTACAGCAAATTGCTCTGTCATTTTGCTATCTTATTGGGAATTTTCTCTTCATTGTACCCAAATTTAAAGTTTTCTTTTCCAACATATGTCCATTGTCTCTTGTTCTTTCACCCCGCATGGATATGAAGAGCCTGGGTCCACTTCCTTGCAGGCACTGGGGATCTGATATTTGGTTCTCCCCTACAGCCACCTCTTCTCCAGGCTGAACAATCTCTGATCCATCACACTCTTCTGACAAGGCAAGTGATTCAGCACAATGCTAACCCTGTGACAGCACCAAATAATCAGTGTTCATGAAGCCAAACCACCCCAGTTACCCGTTTTATTCCTCTAATTCTCCATTCATCCAGAACATAATGAGTATCTCCATTTGGATAATGTCCTAATGTGGGTAAAAAAAACTTCAGATCTGCCTAACATGCTAGAGGAATTTGTTTAAAATTATTTCAGACTTTTTTTTTTTTAACTAAATATTCTATATTAATCATTCCACCAGAGGTTTTATACTGCTGCTTTTAAGAACTGAGTCCATATGGTTGTGAAGGAATTGACAGAATAAAAATGAAATACAAATGCATAGATCTACATAGGGCAAAGAATGACCTATTGAATTATTTACCTCCTTATGCATTAGCAAGTGATAATGATGAGAAATAGATCGCTAAACCACACAATTATTTCACTCCCTTTCCTCCTTCTCAGAAAAACAGGAAAATAGAAAAAGATATGATAAAATCAGACAAATCTCAAATTTACACAGAAGTCTAAATTTTGACTTATCCTTGAGAAGAAAGGGCATTTATCTATATGCTATAATCTTGTTTAGATGTTAAAGAGTGATATCTAGCCAAAGTTCTATTTCATGGTGGTAATTTTTGTTAAATTCCTTAACTTCTAAACCCTAGATTATTCTCAATTTTAATGAATTATTAATTAAAAATATAGCAAAGGAAATATACATGGAAGAAACCAAATAAATTACCTTGTGTTCCAGTCAAGAGTGATTTTACTGTAGTTCTAGCTATTCTCTGCCATGATTATATCAGAAGCCAAAATTTTAATCTTTCTATGATGACAGAAATAATTTATCTCTCTTTAAAGTTCCTCTCTGAAGAACTAAAGAAGGGCAGAAAACCACAATTTTTAAAATTAATCTTTCTGTTCACATTTATGATTTTTGTGTCTGAAATGTCTATTTATTTACCTAATTATCAAATGTATGAAAATATATCTATTCTGAAACACTGAGTTATCATAACAAAAAAGATCTGATTCTGTATAAATCCTGACTTTGTTCTTAAACTTTTGATGTACTGTTTCTATTAATATTATATTTTTGACTGTACTAAACTGTTGAAATTTGCTTTATATAATACTTTCTCTATTTCTTTTCTCTGCAAATTAAATGTACTTGCCCTTGGTAATATTTATACATAATGCACTTCTAATTTGTGATGTTAATGGCAATTCACTTATGGAAAGCATTAGAATATCAAAATAATAAAGTTAACAAACTGAAAGTATTTTTCTAAGATGTATTTGAGTTCACTCTTGGCAATAACTATATTATTTCATTCCTATTTTCCTTTAGTGAAATTTGATATTAGAAAAAGAAGAAAAAACACAGTGAATAAACTAAGAAAATATTTTCAATATAATCAAATAACTGTATGTACCCTGTTTAACACTGTAATTATTGTAAAATATTAGATTAATTTAAAGGACCATTATTTCTTTAAATTGTAGGAAATTAAAAAAGGTATATAATTAAATAGATGAATGATACTTTAAATAACAACAATGAACACACAATACTTACTTGTTGCACATGATTTTTCCAGTCAAACCAAAGTCCTTAAAATACAGAGTGATAGAATATAATGTTCTTTTGGCCTCCTATATAATCTCATTTATCATGTAAATAAGTCGACAGTAGGATTCAAAAAGTTTTCCATCACACCCCAATATGAACGTCATTTGCAAAGGCTATGAAAACTGTAATTCACAAAATCACCATTCACTACAGAACAACCAATTTTTAATATAAACTGTAAAATTATGCAAATTTTACAGTTAAATATAAGTTTATATAGTTTAACATAAATTACATGCACACAATAACTACTATCATTTATTTATTAGTGAAAGCTGTTGTCTCATCAGAAACATGACCTCATACTTCTATTTTGCCAATTTGTGCTCAAGTCTGCTGAAGCCCCAAAGAGGAATAGAAAATATTGCCAGGACCAAAAAGATTGAAACATACTGAAGTGTTTGAAAGTTTTTGGTATACCTTACGATTTTTTGCAGCCTCCTACCACCCCCCCACAACTAATTCTATATGCATTAAGCACAAGGAAGTTTCTTCCCTGTCATAAAACAGTAATTTCTGTACAGTGCAATGATGCTGTTAAAATGTGCTTAACACCGAACAAACGGTGGAGAACTAAATGTTTAATCTACTGAGTTAGAAAGCTTGTTTAAAAGATGGAATGAAATATGGAAATTGCTGAGGTTAACTTTCCTATCATGAAAAATCACTGAATCTTTAAAGATTTTGATTACTCTGGAAGTTGTTATTTAGTCTGCTTTGAAACCAGACCCCTTAGTTTGCAGTTCTTCTCTCTCTTCCCTAATGGAGCGACACTTCTATAATAAGAAATTAGATCACCAGAGCTAATGTTTGCATATTTAGGGATTTCCTTCAAAAGGGCCTCATCCTGGCAACACTTACCTTGTTAAATCTAACAAATGCTCTGACTGGAGTATTGCTGTTGAAGATGACTTGCAGTTTTATGCAAGAAAAATATTAAACAATAAATCCTGTCAGACCTTTTTCCTAAAATAAAAAGTAATGCTTTCTATCTCTGCTGCAATCACAGAATAAACAGCAACTAATCCTGATGTCTATTTCTGGACAAAATGGTCCTTCTTCCAGTTAATCTGCGATCTGATGAGTCACTTTTTGTTTTCTAATTATCAGATAGATGAATATCCTACAAGAAGGAAATGTTTCTTACACCAAGGTGAAAAATATTGACATTTTAAGACTACTTGGGATGTATATGGTAGTTTATCATGAATAACTCTGTTCTCAGTAGATGCCTGTTCACTTTTAAGGACTGTTCTTGTGACAGAAAGCAGTGGTATGGCTTTGCCATTATTTAAATCTGGGGTATATCACAAAATTAGAATAATATGCTGCTCATAGTTTTACTGGCTGTGGCACCATCAACTATTAGCATTGCTAATTTCTTGATACCAAAGCTTAATGCCAATGTTAGCCATTATGGTGTATCTTTTTTAATCCAAGAAGACATAATATTTTATAAACAAAAAATCTTGAAATTAGCATACATAAATGCAAAACACTGCACTAAAAATTAACTGCATGATTCAATAAGGTTAAGGTTATTTTAATTACTTATTACTTAATTAAATATCTCTAATTAGGGTTATATTAATTACTGATTGCAATTGTCCAGAAACTGTAATTTAGCTTTTAAGGAAAGAACTGAGAAGAGCTACATTTACTGAATATCATCTATATCTTGAAATCCCCTAAAATGTTCATAGATCCAACATAGCACTATTAAGGTCAATAGGGAAGAGCTTGAGCAATAACCTAACCAAAAGGAACAAGAGATGTGAATCCAGATGACTCCCAGAAACGTCAGCTAAATTCTTGACTCCACACAGAATAGGCACCCTGGGTCCCTACCCCAGATTCACAGTATCTAGCATCAGGTGTACAACACAACATTTAAAATACAAATTACCTTTGCACACATTGGTACTCAGGTAAATTTTTTGAAGGATAAAGAAGGAAAGCTGGATTTCCTCTCTTGTGTGTGTTTTATTTCTCTGCTGTCATCTTCCTCTTCTTTCTTTTTAATTTGGGTTTAATAACCCTCCATCTCAACTAATGAGAGTATTCTCTGGCATACTGCTGAGAACTACTGAGGAGAGAAGCAGCTAAAAGCAATGTTTTACACAGCTTGATGCTTCTAAAAGTTTACTTGGTCTTTGTTAGGAGGGAGAGTCTGTGTGTGTGTGTGACTGTGGGCATCTCTGTGTGTATGTACTTCCCTAACAAAAAATTGCCAGTTAAATGTCATGACTAGCAAAAAATTACTACAGTTTAAGCTTTGTGTTTATTTTCTTTTCATCAACTTTTCTTCTTTTTTATTTTGGAAAACTGGACTGAAATTTATAGTAGCAACAATTGCTCCAAGCTATCTTGCCTGCCTTGCCTGCCTTAGTCTTTTTTCTTCAAATATAGTATTTTTTTTTCATTTTTAATACATTTTAATATAAAACTAGGCAATGGATCATACTTGATATCAAAAAAATAACTAGAACACACAACTGAAAGAAAAAAATAAAACTGTTAATATTTTAACCAGATTTAACATTGGGTGTTGTTTCCTCATACAACAAGAGCTTGCTTTCTGCTCTTATTTATAGTTCTGATAGCAGTTTTTGAAGTAGTTACTGATGAAAATGTGAAAAAGGTGAATCAGAAGCACAAATCTTTGTCAAAACCATGAATATATACAACAATAATTTTGTTCAGTAAGATAACAGTGCATAAGTACACTTTCAAGTTCTGTGATGGTTGTCCAATGCTCCATTAATCTTGGCATAAAACTGTACTAAGACTATGAGTAGGATTCATCTCGTGAATTAGACATCTTAACATAGGTATTTCCTTGAATGTCTAGATTAATTTTTTTTTTCTTTTGGCATTTTTCCATGTTTACCAAAATGTCTATGGCATAAAATAATCACATAAAAGAAAGGATGAAGTTTGTTGGTTTTGGTACTTTGTTTTGGTCTTTTTCATGTAGATAATGATCACATGAGAAGTGAACTTTAGGCTTTTGTAGATAGAAAACTTCTTTCAATTTTCTCTCTCAGTTCACCATCTTTAAAGGAAGATAAAGTGCTTTTTTACCACACATAAAAATAATTATACTGTTATGTGGTGTTCTTAGCTCCAAAAGTATAGAATGATATCTATAAGCAAATTTGGTTTATTAAGTATGTTTAATTGAAAAAAGCAAAGTGTCACATATAGGTATAGGTTTACTCTTGGTCAATAAATCCTGTCTGCTGTTTCTTATTCATTATGCTTATAAGGATCAGCTTCAATAAAACTGTATATATTTCTAAACCACTCTCAGTAAGCTTGCAAAGGAAATAATCAAAATATACCTGCTGTAAAGAGTTGATGACATTTAAAAGTGCTGGGTAATATAAGTTTTAAACTTTGTAGGTTTTTCAGAAGTACCATTTCTCACAAAATTTGACTGTGTTTTAGGTTTTGCAGTTCTTCAGAACATCCTTTCTTACAAAAATTGGCTGTAAGCTAATGTTTCATTCTACTCGTAGAGGGCGGAAAAATTTAACACTTAAGATCTTTCAAGGATCTCACAAAAACATAATCCTACAATTTCTGAATAAGAAGTAAATGTTAAGTGCCAAGTAATTTATGGCTGTTATTGCATTGTCTGACACAGTACTGCACAAAGTTATTTTAGCTTTGACATGCAGCTAAGTCCCAGATCAGAAAGGCAGATCTATTGCTGAAAAAATGGAGGTCATGGAGAGTGGCCTGGTACTGAGTGGTACGAGTGTGGAACAACCTTCCCTCACATTGCCTTAGCTACACACAATGTAGTTAGTCCTAAGTCCACAATGAGTCAAGATCAGGAGGAAGGAATCCTACGGATACTGTGAAAGAATTAAATTAAGGTCAGTTCCAGACTACCTGCCTAAGAAGCATTTTCAGGTTAGAGAAGGGGAGATTGAGGAGTTGTGCCAGTGTTTTCTCCTGAAGTGTGAAGGAGAGGGAAGTGCTGATCTCTTCTCTCTCATTGCTGGTAACATGACGGAATGGCTTACAGTTGCCAGGGGAAGTTCATATTGGATATTAGGAAAAATTCTTCAGTGAGAGGGTGGCCAAACTCTGGAACTAGCTCCTTGAGAAAGTTGTCACAGCCCCAGGCTTTCTGGTGTTCATGAAGTATTTGAATAAGGCTCTTAGATAGTTTTAGGTTGCCCATTGTGGAGTCAGGGATTAAAGAACCCCCCCAAATCCCTTCCAACTCAGGATATTAAATGATTCTGTGAGAAGGGGCTGTGCAAGGCTTTCTAGAATTTATTGCGGTATTTGTCTTGGTCACAGACCATTAGCTGACTCCAGAAGTGCCTACTAGTAGGCACTAGTATAGCACTAGTATACTGGTGGATATGCTAGAAGGACTTTCTGATCATTATGCTGTTCTTGACCTGCTACTCCTAAACTGGTGGTGAATGAAAACATGTACCTCGGTCTAGGCTTCAGAAACCATGAGAAAATTGAGCCCAGGGTCTTAAGAGAGTCTTGTAAAGGAAGCAGAGGAGTTAGGATTCTGGACTTCACAACAGAAGAATTTTTCTTATTTATGGAATTTCTACATCTAATTAGGATTATTCTCTGACAAGTGAGCAACCATAAAGGACAAGGCTATCCAGGAATGTTGATGATGTTTTAATGATTTTTTTTTTTTTCATAAAACAATATGTTTTATAAAAGAATTCATCAATGAGTCATCCCACTGTGGACAAAGACTTTAAGCAGAAAACCTACTTGAATAAGTAGGGACCTTGCTTATGAATTAAGCAATTATGAATTAAGACACAAACACAAAGTATAAGAGAGGAGGAAACTAGGGTAGGTAAGAAAGCACTACACTAAAATTCTTGCTTAATGTAAGCAGGAATTCTGTTCTCAGACCTCTGGGTGTACCATTTCAGTAAGGAGAAACACAACCTTGACACAATCTAAGGAACTGGTGACTGACTAGGACCCAGGAGTTACAGTGGACACCAAGATGAGTATAAGCCAACAGTTCACTCATTGGGAATGGGATGAGCTGCTTGCTACAATTAGTGCAAGTACATCCCATGGCACTTCAGTAGGAATATGGCTAGCAGACAGACGGAAGCCTCTTGTTCAGAAGGCTTGGAAGAAGAAGTCTGGAAAACTGGAGAAACTCCTGTGGAAACCTATCAAAATGATGAGGCCTTAACCATATGGCTCAGGAGGAAAAACTGACAATACTGGAATTTTTTGTTCTGAGGAAGAGCAGGGCTAAGGGATGCCCTAGCAGCAAAGTCAACTGCTTGAATATTAATTCCAAAGATATCAGAACCAAGATATTGCCAGTATTGGCAGACTACATAGCAGTGGAAAATGGCCAGAAATCTTATTTTGGGAGAAACTGATATTAGAAAAATTTGAGTTTAGGAGAATAGCCTAAGGTTTATAAGGAACAAACAAAATATAAAAAAGAATAATTTTTTGAGCATCAATGTCTTTGACATAAAAACTTATGTTTTACCCATGAAAACATGAGGGATTTCATGAACTTTGCCATTCTTAATCTTACTTGTATAAGAGAGCTTACAAGAGCACTTTCTTCTTAGAAAGGTCTGATTCTGCATGCCTGTCATTTGTGCCTGTGCAAATTTGATGTATTTCTATAATAGCAAAAGCATTCTTTTTGCATGTAGTCCAGGTGGACAGACACAAATGATACAATTGGTCAAGGCAGTCATGGCTCAGTGCTTTAAAAGCAGCTCATTACCCAATGTACCGTGCAAGAGAGTCAGTCACCCATGGATATAGCATATAACGTATCTCTGGTTCAGGTTATATCCAAAATCTGTATTTATAAAACAGCACTTGTTTTCATTGTAACTGCCTTCATATTCCCACCTACTTAGTCAAAACAAATGCAAAAAACTGCAAAGGACTAGGATTCATTTGGCCAGAGATATTGTAGTGAAGAAGAGGTGATATGTGGTGTTTATATGTCCCACTTACTTTGCATTAAAAAAACACAATATTTAGTGAAGTAAAGAGCAATAAAAGCTGTGTGTTCATTATGGTTAATATTTCTGTATGCAATTTTAACTGCTAGCCTCTGTAAACTTCTGCATTTTTAAGAAATATATGTACAAATTGCTATATTTGTATAGATCAGGGGTTTATGTGTTCCTTTGCTAAATAGTCTCTGAGGCATGATTTTACTAGCAGGCGTTACATTTGAACAAGGAACTTGAATGTCACATCTGAACACATGATAAGGTCAAATGTAAATTATATGGCTTTAGTACTCTTTTTTTCTGTCTCTGTAGATCATGTATATGATAGCTGGAAGCCCCACAGCCTCTTTTACAACCCATTTTAAAGGGAATATTTTTAGTGTTTTTTGTGGTTTCTTTCGTTAAAAAGTGCAAAAAATTCCTTCTTTAAGGAAAGGATTTTATCCAGAATTACTAAAGAGACCAAAATAAATTGCCAGTCATCTGATATTGGTACCTTACACATGTGAAATAATTCTTGAAGCAAGACCTTGTGTCTGTAAGCAGAAAAAAATGTGTCTAAACTGAGTTGGTCAATCACAGGGTCTGAATCTTTCAGCTCTTCAAATGAATGTTATTTATTCTATTTATGTAATCTGTGAGACAACTCCATTCCAAGACACTATAAAGAAGAAATGAGGAACTCTTGGTAAGTTCTTGGGAGTTAATTTTAAAAAGAGAATAATTAAAGAGTCAAGAGATCCTAGGAGTCTTCCAGGGTTCTCAGGACTCTTCAGCCACCTTTGACACCAGAATTTACTGGGAGATGCGATCCACAACTTTCTGCAAGGATCTGTGATCGATACAGTTCTCTAACACTGATTTCACAGCTCAATGGCAGCCCCAAATCCCTACCTTTCAGTGTGAGAAGATTTTCCTTGTTCAAATGATGTTACTTTAGGGAGACTCTTACACATTTAAAAAGCTGTCATAAATACTTCCTCTTTTACTCCTTCTCATAAGGATTCTTGTCTCACATAAAGCAGATTATTGTCTGCAGGAAAGCAGCTGTCACTTGCTCCCAGATGATGCTGAGCTCTGTAGCAGCTGATCTCCTCTTGAGCTTGGACCTTATGCTTTTTGCCTCAAATTTGCACACTAAAGATACCCAGACATGCTGTTTTTTCCCAGCTTACTCTACCTACTCTACTTTTACTTATCTGATGAGCATTCAGGTCTGTGAAAAATGGGAAGAAATAAGTCTTGTGGAAACAAATATTGTAATATAACTTATTTATTAACCTTTTTTTTTCTGAATTATTTAATATACTTTCTTGCAGGATATGACCAGAGAATAAAAATGTTACTTAGTAGCAGGGTGTTATACTGTATAGGAATACTACAAATAATAACCATTGCAATGAACCTGCAGCTTAATTCAGTCTTTACATTCTGTAGAGTCAAGTATGAAAGTGCCAGGGAATTACTGTGAGAAATGGTATTGTCTCAAAAAGAACTTTCCCAGACTACCCATTACAAAATGCAGTATTTGATCTGAAAGACTGTAAGGCTTCACAAGTGTTGTTTAGGAATAAGAAGATAAGATGTTTAAGGTTACCTAAGTAATATTAATAAGACAAAGTGCTTATTTTGGGTCAAGTTCCAAATTAACTGCTAAATTAATCTTTCTTTTTTTTCTATTATTTTGATACTGCAATACTATTTGCATTTGCTAAACCAGACCAATATTTGACCAGTTCAAGTAAGGGGTAGACAGAGGAAAATGTCATCCTTTCACATTTCTATTACAGGCAACTGTGGTGCATGATGAATGCATGCTTCCCTTTATCAATCAATCCTTGCAAACCAATTTGCTTACATTCTGAAGTGAGCTGCATTTACAAGGGGGATCAATTCTTAAGAGGATTAAGTGTCAAAATAAAATGTAGTTTAGTAACAAACAGATTTGGAGGAGCAGCTCAGGATAATAAGTAGTTGATAATAAGTAGTATTGGGGATACAATATTATATGTATGCCTTTTTTTTTTTGCCTACCTGTCTTTTTCTCTCTCAGTTCTACTTTACATTTTAATAAAATTAATTTTAATTGCCTCCACTATGTACAATATACAAAGTTGTTAGCTGAAGAGATTTTTTTTCCCCTTAACACAAGAGTTTATATATTCTAAGGACCTTTGCTATTTGAAAGTAAATATGCTTACATTTAGAATAATTTGGTGGGTTTTTCAAATACATTAAATTACTAAACTAGTACAATCAGGCAATACAATATTGTATAATAAAAAATTATACTAGCAAGATATGACTGCTATATTCAAGAGAGTTACAGATTTTGTTCATTTAGTAAACCTCCCCTCATTTCCATCTTGCAGTCACTGGGAATTTTTCTAATGATTGCTAAAGAAATTAGATCAGCCCCATAATGAACAAAGAACAGAGATATCTGAGAAAATATGATTACATGTTTTCAAATATATCTAATAGTTTCATTTCTTTTAAAAAAGATACTGCAATACCAGCAAACAGTCAAAAAAATCCCAAGAAGTTACGGCTTAGCCAATGGTCTATACACAGAACCAAAAGCCTGGATTCCTAAACGGTTTTAATTTATACAAATTTTATATTTGTAAGAGTGCATGTAGAAAACCTATTATACAATCATAACCTAAATCTTGTGAAATTCACCTTTTTATTTCATTTTGGTTATTGCAGTTTTAAAATGTAGTAATTTCTCATTAAAGCACTTTCTTTTCTTATTGTTTACCCTATTCTACTTCTATATTGTTTCATGTGTAGATCTCCTGATTAATACATCTTTTCTGAATATTGACCTGAATTTCTGGATTCTTAGTCTCATATATTTTTGTCAATGTTTCTGAAAAGTCTTGTTTATCCTTCTGACTAGAGTTTTTATCTGCCTGATATTGCATTCCTTGGTTGTTTATTTGTGAAGCTTAATAAAACACCTTTTAAGATAAAATTAAGACTAATAAACATAATTCTGACAATGAAAACTACTTTTCAAAATTTAACCAAACTCTATATTAATGCATGTGTCTGTTTTGTTTTAGGGCAAATTTGGGAAGAAACTACTAAAGGGATTCTTCTAGAAAGCAGGTTCAAGTGACTCTTAATGGTTCGGGAAAAGATTTCTTTGTACAAAAATGGAAAAAGACCTGTTTATTTAACAAGAAAAGTATTCAAAAGTATAAAAAATTAATAATATTAAATAATAAAGCTTCTCACTGCTCTGAAGATATGGCTAATTTAGAAAGTATTTTTCATGGGGTGTAACTCAGCTCATTCAGACCTTTATCAGTTCTTTTTGTGAGTCAGAAAATACAGGCCCTGGTGGGCTGTAGGTGTGAGCTCCCAGTGGTTTTTTAGTTTTTAGATCAGAACAGGGCTGGTTAGTTCCAAGAGAATGAAAAGGTCACAGTCTGGGGAGCTTCTCTACCTCAGCTAGCTAAAAAAAAAACCTAACTAAAAAGCAGAGGAGAGCTCTCTCCTGCTGTCTGTCCGTGCTGCAGACAACACAGTCCAGGACCAGGATGTGGAGGAGTCAGTGCAGTTTCTGAACACAAACTGCATATTTCTTCTTTCCCCCCACTTTGGTCTTGGAACCAGTCTTCAAGGTGCAGAACTTAATATCCAGCATAACATTAATATTCAGCATAAACAGAACAGACCACTGGGGATACAAGCATCATAAAGTGACCCTGGGACAATACAATATGCCTTTATTTTTCAACACAATCATAAGTTTTACAAACTAATAATGTAGTAATGTCTGTCCCTTCAATTTGCATTATAAAAATATCAGGATGCAATGATTAAAGGTTAGATTCTGCTGACAAGACATAAAGATTTTCACCTTGACTAGACAAGAAATGTTCCCCATAGATTCTGGCAAAGAAACAAGCATCTCTAGAAAACCTCAATGCAAAGCAAAATGTTTCAAATTTCAGACAAGCAAGTGCTAAATTCTGTCCATTGTGCATATAATGAAACACCTTGCTAATAAATAAACATTTTGATTTGCATCATACCTAAAATCAAAATGAAATGAATAGCACATAATTATCTGATTTTATATGTTACAGAAGCAAAAAATTAAAATGGCTGCTTATGAATGTGAAGGACTTCAAATTTTAGTTTATTTTTTCCATTGTGATTCTAATATTACGATCTTAGCTTCTTAACTCTGTTTCTTTGCATTCATGCAGCTTAATATTGTTCTATACATCTCTGTCCAGTAAGATGTATTTTTATGGGCTGAAAGCTCCAAAGACAGCCCTGGAGGGCATTGCATTTACTCTTGCCCAACTATTCTGGCTCCCTGGCAAACTGATAAGGATGACAGTAGATGGTGATGTATGCTAAGACCTTCCTCTACTGATGGGTTTGCTGCTCTGAATGTCCCCTTGAAAAGCCTTTTAAAATTACTATCAATTTACCAAAAACAAGTAGGGTCTTAGTTAATTAGGAAGTAATAAAGGAAAATGTGATGTCACTCCCCCGAGAGGAATCAATTGATGTGTGTCCTCACCCTTTCTCATGCCTGTGCATAACATCTTTCTCTGAAGACCAGCTTAGAAATGTCATAAAACTTGGGAATTAGTATTAAACTAAAATATTAGGCTTGACTTAAAGGAGAAGTCCATCAGCTCTGAGGTAGTAGCACATTATAATACCACTGGAAATGACAGCTTCACAGTGCACCATCTCTGTTATTAAAGCATTGTGGCCTACCTGCCACAGGACCCCTACTATCACCATTAGAAATCAACAGATGTTTGTGCTGGGCCTCAGTGTTTTTTACAAGATAATGTAAAAATAAAAACAATGTCATTATTTATCAGAATGAACCTAGAAACCCCCCATGTCTCAATGAAGTGTTTCTTCCACATGAGACATGCTGTTTCTAAGAAGACCTTATAACACAGGGAAGTAGATTATGCAGGTTCATGCAGTGGGCTGAATTGTGGACAGTTTCAAAATTCAAGGCATAAAGTTCAAGGTAACTTTCAGCACTTTGAAAGCAAAAGAGCTACCTCACTTCTAATGAACTCACACACTTGGGAAATGAATCCAGAAAATTTAGCAGCATATTAGCATCCTGGCTTATTAAGCATTTTTCATTTTGCTAGTCCATGAATGATTGTGATTCAATGAATTCAGTCAGTGGCTGAATCATCAGTTTAGCTACTAAAAGCTGATGAAGATCTTGATCTTGATGAAAGAACTGATGTATTGCTCCTTAGGATCTCTGGAAACAGAAGCCGTAGAAGTGACCTCCTTTAGCTGTGGGGTATTTGCCTGTGCTGTTGCTAAGGCATTCACAAATAAGACATAATATTATATAGATGCAAAGGAGGAGAAATTACTCAGTCAAACACATCTGAGTTAAAATCCCTATGCTGCATTAATGGTTAACAAAATAAATGAGATGACATATTTTCAGGACATTATTTATCGCCTCTTAATGTAGATGTCTTAAATGTTTCAGATTAATTTTGCCTGATAAGTGTCCATTTCTCCCTTCTTAATCTGAAATAAAATTAGGAAGACAAGCTTGTGTACAACATTGGTGCCTAAGGATATGTAACTGACCTCTAAAATTAATTATAAACCCTGCAATGTCATATTGTTTCTCCTTATAAGAAAAATTTCTATGAAGATGTCTCAATAAAACAGATGTAATTTACCTATCCTTGAGAAAAAACACCAATTTTTTTTTTCACTTTGGATTATGTTCTGAAATGATGAAAGATCTAATGATTATTTTAAAATTATTATTTTGCTTTTCCTGTTAAAGCTTTTAATATATCAATAGTACTTCAACTGATTTCCGTTCTTCCAGAGCAACAGCTCTCAGTAATTTCTAAAAAATATGTTTCTTTCCAGTTACAACTTTCAAATTTCATATTCACACCAGACAAAGAAGAAACCTAATTTTACTTCCAACTAAGGTTTCAGTAGTACATGACATTAGTCTAGAATACATTTTTTAGAACTAATGATAAAGTCTAAGAAAATACCCAAACTGAAAGCTTAGAACTTCTCTTGAGAAAATTGTTTTTAAAACAATGCTGTAGGCACAACATGACTGATCACATTTTCTAATAAGAGATGAGAAGATACAGATGATGCCAAATGGATCTCTGATTTTCACCAAGATAAAGTGGCTTAACATAACACAAATATCAGAATCATAAAATAGTTAAGGTTGCAACAGAGCTCTAAGATCATCAGTTTCAACCATTAACTCAGCACCGCCATGTTCTCCACTAAACCATGTCCTCAAGTGACACATCCACACTAACTTTGAGCACTTTTAGGGATGGAGGTTCCACCACTTCCTTGGTAAGCCTGCTATAATGTCTGACCATGCTTCCAGTGAAGAATTTTATCCTAATAGCCAATCTAGACCTCCGCTGGCACAACTTGAGGCCATTACTTCTGTCCTATCACTTGTTACTTGGAGAAGAGATCAATCTTTGTTGCAGCCCTCTATCAGTTACTTAGAGTGAGCAGTAAGATTCCCACTGAGCCTCCTTTTTTCCAGACTGAACAGCCCCAGATGCTTCAGCTTCTCCTCATCAGACCTGTGCTCCAGACCCTTCACCAGCTCCTCTGCCCTTCTCAGGACTCCAGCCCCTCAATGTTCTTCTTGCAGAGAGGGACCCAGAACTGATGCAGCATTTGAGGTGTGACCTCACCAGTGCCCAGTACAGGGGGGCAATCCCTGCCCTGCTCCTGCTGGCCACACTATTCCTGATACAACAAAGAAGCCATTGGCCTTCTTGGCCACCTTGGGCCCACTGCTGGCTCAGGTTCAGCAGCTGTCAACCAGAGCTCCCAGGTCCTTTCCTATGAGCTTTCCAGCCACTCTTCCCCAAGCCTGTAGCACTTCATGGGGTCACTGCAACCCAAAGGTAAGACCCAGCTCTTCACTTTGTTGTATCTATATATTTTATTTTGTACAAAAATCAGTTTGGTCTTCTATATTTTATTCATAAAAAAATTTACTCAAACAATAGGAATCTTATTTTCACACTTTTAAATGTTTAAAATACTTATGCAGTTGGTATAAGGATTCTCAAAGTTGAAATTACATTATTAAGAAAATATAACTACCCATGTTCTGAATAAAAATAGCAAAGATCTGGCATCACAGTAGTTTCACACGTTATATATTTCTAAAACTATGTTGGGTAACAGAATAAATTAAAAAGTTTTTATTTTCAGGCCAACAACTGAATGAAACTACATGAAACAAACAACATTGTATTATAAACACTATTATAATGCTAAGTTTGCCTTCAGAATGAGATTTCCTTCAAAATTCAGCATTAAGACTAGATTTACATCAATTCTCTTCAGAGAACTATTGCAAGGAAACTTAGCTGGGGAGTGACTTCTAAGATAATTTATGAGATTTGAAGAAGTCTGGTTTCCAATATTTATACACAAATTGGGTTAAATTATTAAAAACATAAGAAGTAACTTTCATAAGTAAGCACTGATGTCAGCTACTAAAGGCTGATAGTGCTGGGTTTTTGTTAAAGGTTTACCAAAACAATGGGCCTGTGATTGAATATTGAACAGATGTGTTTAAAATGATTTTTTTTAAAAATTAAATGCTGATCAAGACTATTCAATCAAAAAACAATACAAATGTGAATGATTCTGCAAAGTTTCATTATATCTTGACTAATGCTGACATAAAACAAAATACTTATGACTTTTGATCCTGTATTCTTTGATAGTGGACATTAATCACATCCATGGTCTTTTTGTTTACTTGACTTGGCACAGGATTATGTAGCATTTGAACACAATAATGAATTAAAAGCAAACTTAAAGCCAGCTCTCCTGCTACATGCTTTAAGTGTTAAAACCTATTTTCTGCCTTAAATCAACAAAAATTGTTGTTTTAATAAAAAATTAATTCATAATCTCACAGAATATTCTTAAAAAAACACATCTGATTTTATTAGCCATAACTCTACTTACTGCAACAAATTATATTTTATTGAACTCCTACAGTATAGTTACCTATATCTGATTACATCTGATTACATATATTCCTGTATTGTGGACTTATGTTATACGAGGTTCCATTTTTAGAGCTAGATGAGATAAAAATGCCTCCAGCACAAGAGTTGCAACATTTAACTCCACTTTTGCCCTACATCTTTTATTTCCACATTCTCTATTGAGATATTTGAACACTCATAGATGTGCTTCATTTTAGTTTCTTAATTTTAAATGACCTTATTTAGTATTAAACTGTACTGGAAAACATAGAATTTCTTGGAGAAGTTTGGTTTGCATTATTTGAATTAATATTACATACCCTTAGACATTTGCATTCTAGAAATTTCCCTCTAAGCTTATTATATGGACTCCAAAACTTGTGATAAGAAATAAATACTTCAGGACATAGCACTCCATGCATTTTTAACTTCTACTTAAGACAATATGAATCAACACTCAGCTGTTTCTCTGCATTGTCTGTAGAAGGAATCTAAATAATAATTTAGGTATGAAAGAAGTGTCTGCACAGCAGACATTTGCATTCAGCCAGGTGGACCACCATCATCCCTCTGTCCTTCTTTGTTTCTTTGGACTTCATGAGATTCTGTTTTATATTTTTTCTTATGAGATGTTACATTTCTATAATCCTGAGCAGGCACTCAGCTTACTCAGAGAAAAGGGAGAGCAAGGAATCATAAGATATGTAGCAAACACACCTTTGCACTGGAAATTTAGAAAACTTACTTCTTGATACTTTATTTACTACTCTCCAATGAGTGGCAAATGCAAATGAAGGATGAAAAGTACTATACCAAAGAAACAACTCTGAATGATCTCCAAGGATCCAGTTGGGTGAAGAGTTTTTCACTGTCCTGTGTAAAAACTGAGAGGTTTTAATTTACAATTTTAAAATACTGTGGTAAAGCCCGCTGATTCTCCTCCTGAAATATAGCCCTTGGGAGAATACAGCTGTAAGCTTTGCTGCTGCTCCAGAAAGTCAGATCAGTCAGCTGTCACTTTCTGTCTGTTCTTTGCAAACAGTTGGAATTCTTTCTCCCAAGGCTTATATACTGCTTTTTATCACCCAGAACTGATCTCAAACCTTGAATAAATTAAAAAAATACTGTAAATTAAATACTAAAGACCACAGTTTTAATGCATTAATTTTTATGCAGGTTCTCTGGAGATACTCTACACACTATTAAAGAGTTATGCAGAGAATATTTAGCTTCAATCCTTTATAGCCCCAGGCCTTTTTTTTTTTTGTACATGGTGAAATTTCTTTAAATATTTTTATTACACACAAACGTAACCCACATTGTAAAGCAGAAACAGTTTTTTAAAATTCAGATGAATGAATAACAAATATCTCCCTCATGCTATTTCTACATCTCCTAGAAAACCATGAGGAGATACAGTTCAAGTGTGACTGCCAGTACATCTAATTCTTACCATGCACATGAGGACTCTGATGCTATAATATCTGTGTGATCATTACAAATAATCTTGAGTCAAAAAGCTCCAAACACCAGCTGTAAATCATTAGCTTAAAACAGGCAAATCGACGAATAAATAAACTATTATTAGGGCTTATTTTTTTTGTTTCAAATACATAATTCATCATATCAGAACATAATGTCATGCTGGTTTTATCATCCTCCTAATTGTTCATTACGAAGAAATTAAATCATTCCTCTCTTAAGAAGTCAGAGGAAAGCCTGTGCCACTGCAAAACCTTTAAACTAGGAAATTCTAACATTAGTTGCTTATAGAAATTATTTTGCAAAACAATCATTTACTGTAATCTAATTAGTGTATTTTGAAAATCTGCTAAATGAGTTTCCATATCCTCCTTATGTGCAATTCTGTAGTCTAAGTTAGAAGGAACATAACTTTCCCAGAGTTTGCAAAGTGCATTGCTCTAGAGAGAGCAGTGGGGACCCTCACTGCATGATGCTGTCTTTGACAGGAGGATGAAGCATTCTTTGAAAAGACGGTCTTGAAACTGATTTACCCTTCCATATAAGCTGCCAAACAGTGCTTTGAAGGTTTCACCAGAAATCATAAGTTTTGCAAATAGTTTTTCTTTGAGTAAATTGTTTTTTAAGGTGAAGTTTTGTGGGGCTTTTTTGTTTGTTTGTGTTTTTGCTGTTGCTGTTTTGATTTTGTTTTTGTGGGGTTTTTTTGTTGTTTCTTTTTTTCTGGTGCTTTAAACACCATAATGAAATTTTTTAATAATCCTGAGATGATTAGATGCTATTTTTAAGACTGTCTGGGCACTGTGGCTATAGGAAAATTTTCCTCTGTTCTGACTGATTTGCCAGCACAGTTCCCATTCCCATTAGTCATGCAGGAAACATACCTAGCAAATTATGCTTCTTCTTACCCATATTGTGTACACAACAGGGGACCTATATTGTGTCCAGATGCAAGCAGGGACTCCCTGATAAGGTGAATAACCTACCAAAGAGTTACTGTTAAACTCCTATATCTGATATTCTTGAATCAATAAATCTACAGCATGGGGGTAGAGATGGGAGCAACACATTAACTTTGGTTTGGGTAAAAGAATAAAAGAAAAATAACTTGGGCATGTAATAGAGATGGTTCTCCTTATTCAGAAAAACTTTCAAGAAAAGTGAATTTTTGATATTTTTGATATCATCTGGAAATGGATTTTTATATTTTGTTGCTAAAACCAAACAATTTCTTCATTCAATTTTATATTAGCATATATGGATTATTTTCTCTTCATTTTTTGTTTGTTTTATTTTTGTTGTATCTCTAAAGTTCTCCTGCTTACAAATACTTGCATCATAAGCATTTTAATTTATCAGCATACTTAAGGTAAACTCTGTGATGAGTGACTTCCATTTTGGATTGCTTACACTTCAACTCAAGTTATTACAATCAAAGTGGTCTTTAGAAATAGCACACAAAGAGGCAATAGCTTCTTCTATGTAGAAAGCTGATAAAATATTATTATTCCCTATAAAATGTTTCATGGTTTTGATACATATTCCTTGTCACGTATGTTTATTTTTTTAAAAGCACAATTGATCACCTTGAAAGGAAGCTTTACTGTGACTACTGTATCAAGCAGTTATTTGATATATAACAGTTATCTTACAGGATCTTGTTCTCTAATGACAGTATCCTGTAAAGCATATTCAGTATGCATTTAATAACTTAATGTGGGTTTGGGTATTTTTTGTTTGGTTTTTTTCTCTTTCTTTTCAGGCACATATAACTTCATTATTTTCTATAGAATTCACTTCTTGAAAGTAAACTTGTCATTTGTCTCTGGAGATCAAGACATTTCAGAGCAGTTAGATGAAATACCAATACCACCAAATTAATTTTACATGCCTTTGGATAAATTTGACTTGACTTTTAAAAAAAAATTCTTAAGGGGTATATATTTGACCAAACAGTTTATGACACACATGAAAAGGCACCAAGACTTGAAGACTTTCTGAGGTGTGTAAGAATTGCAGGTATTTCTGAGGGTACAATGTTGTGTTGAGTCATGTGCATCCATGAGTGCACCATGGTGTTTGCAATCCCATAATACAATATATCATACACTTTGGGTTCACTTGCTTGTTCATGGAGTTGACTGCTGCAGACTTTGTTTTGTATCTATTATTCTGCATCCTTTCTTTTCCTTTCCATTTTTCTTCCCTCTTCTAATTTTAAATCCTGACCTATTTCTATTTTTTAATTCCTCCAGAGATTATTATTAGATATTTTCCTACATCGTAAAGTAACATAACAGTTCTCTGTAAAGTACTATTTTTGAATATTACCATTTCAAACACACTCAAAAAGGCTCTAGTACTCCCTGTTTTTTATGTAATTAAAATTACGAGAGAGGTTTTAGTACTTTATTTCTTCATTGCCAAATTGGATATGCTCCAGGTTTTGCTTTTAAGTCTGGCACTCTATTTGAGTGACTACACTGTTTGCTGTCTTCCTTTGTGCCCTATATTTTCTTCTTGCAATAGAGAATAATGATGCAGATTTTATCTAGAAATTGCTCATTGCCCTTCAGTGGTCACACAGTCACAGACATGTGAGCATTATAAATAGACTTCAAGCCTGCAGAGTTATTTTCTTGTTTTCTTTGCCAAACAATACCACATATTAATGTAATTACCTTCATTCTGACTACCTTAATAACTGTTATTTCTCCGTAATGTTAAATGTCATGGCCATTTACATCTTTCTTGAATTTATAAATTAAAATCTCTTCTATCATGCTGTCCTGTGTTTGAGCTTTTAACCCTGTTACTTTTTTGTTTTCACAAGCTTTTACCACTAATATAGAGATGTAAGCATGGACAATTCTAGAATTTAAATGGTTACAGATTTTATATTTACTACAAATGTCATGCTCTGCACATTACTATTTCCTGATGGGTGGATAACAGCTCCATCCATTCATGCTGAAATGTCAGAGAGAATCGCATTATTCAGAATTTTGTTTCCTTTATTTTGTCAGGGGGAGGGAGAAAATCCCATTTTCTATTTAATTAGAGAGAAACTCTACTGCCATTGACAAGGAGACTGACAGTTTTGTTGCATCCTTTAGAAGTTATGATACTGAAATAGACATGACCTTGGGGGGTTTGTTTGTTTTCATGATGTATGTTAAGGAAATAAGAGAGCTCTCAAAAGGAAGAAGAAAGGTAAAACAAGATATGTGACAACAACCATTAGGGTAAATTGATAAGAAAAGATACAAAGTTACACAGATCATACCTGATTTTGTAGAGAAAATGCTCTTTCTCTTTGCAGGTTAAATAAAATAAGTATATTCTTGGTGGAAATCTTTAACTTAAAGGAAAATTTCCAGGCAGTTAAGAGCTCAAAATGAAAGCAGAATGTGCATGATAACTGTAACTAGCATAGTGAACACAGTGGTATAACTATGTTACAAACACAAATTCATTGGAATGTATTTTTAATTTTTTATATTTTTTTTTTTAAAAGAAAGGAAGTAAATGAAGGAAAATTCCTTAGAGAACAGCTACTTTACTTATGTCTGATTCAACACAGGGGATAAAGGATATGAAGAGTCTGAGCCTGTATCAACTGTTCTGAGTTTCCTTGGTCCAATTCTATTGGTGCTTCAGAATTTTGGTGGAGTTTTTATATCAGAGGAGAAAGAGCGTTGCAAGACTGTACCATGAACTTTCTTACTCCTGAGCTATCTTTTCACTGAAGACATAAAGCTACAGTGCCTGGGAATGATAGATATATGTCAGAAGAGAATTTGCTGAAGACAGGAAGTCCTTTGCCAGAAATTTTCAGCTGGGTTATGGTTCATTTGTAGCAGCTGAGTGGCACAATGGGATCATAGCTGTATTTGAGAATCTGGCACAAGATTTCCCTGAGGTGCTTCCCTTTCTGAAGTAGCTGAACTGCTATGCATTTTATATATTTCATAATCCATTTTATCCCTAGAAAACAAAACAAAAATCTTTGGAACCCTGTTTGGTCTACTTACAGAGATCATTTATAGACATAATTTATAATTACTGGACATATAAATTGTTTTTACAAAATTTTCTCCATGCATTTTTATGTAAACATCTTTTTTATAAGTATTTCTTTAAATTCACATCATCTAGCTATAAATGTTCAAGTTTTTGAAGCCACAGTCCTAAACTATAGATAAGAGACAAATCTCTGGCATTATATTAATCATATTTCTGAAAATATAGTTTCACACTCCCCCCTCCACCCCCTGACTTAAGGTTTGGTGTATATTTATGCTAGTGGTTAACAAGATTGTAATGTTGCTGTTTCCTATATTGAATATGGATTTCCAGGGCAGGTTTGCCACTTCAATACACCAGCACGTGTTGCAGAAATTCTCTACATGTGCATTTTTCTAGGATTATTAACTTGGATTATTGATTCTCACAAAATAACAGAGAGGAGGAAAAACAAAAAGAAAAACAACCAATTTCCAAAGAGCAGAAAAACTATATGAAAAACCTTACCTTGTTATTTCTTCCCCAGGCTGGTTCATAAAGTACTGTAATGTATGTCTCAGAAAAGTACATATAGCTACCTAAGTTACAGATTTCTGAGCTGGAAAAAGGGCCAAATTATATTTAATTTAGAGGAAAGAAGCAAAATCATATTTTTTCCATCCATTAGAAAGGTGTGATAATGGTTAATATGTTGTAAGACCGTCTACATATACTATATTCATATTTGTAAGACCATCTGAATATATTCATATTCCTTCAGGTACACATGAAACAGCTGCAAAGATGTGAAAATCTTATTTTACAGCAAAGTAAAGCATCTTATTAAATGTTTTGACTATTAAAAAGTGAAGCAATCATAGTGATAATTTCATTTATTCCTACTCAGAACTTTCTGTTTGCATTTCTAACAGCTATCTTCTGTAAAGTAGAGATTTGGGTTTAGTTTATGGCAGCAAAGGGGAAAAAGCTTCCAGAAGTGATTTTAATCCATTAAAAGAAGCTTTATAAAATGATGGAAACACAAATTACAGATGCCTTTTGCCAAATATAACTTTCTTCTCATAATTAAATCCTAACACAGAGTTGTCCTTCTGCTATTTACTGAAAAGTCTAACTTTTATTTGTTTACTTTGCAGAACAGGTTTGCTCATCTAAATCTGTTGGTAGATATCAAATTAAGGCAATAAGTATCTTATGAATAACATGCCATTCTAAGAACAAAAACAGAAAGAGAGGAACCTTTTTAAAGCATAGTTCTTAAGTTCTGTAAGTTGCTGAGCACTTCCTGAGAGTTGTCAAGAAGCCTCAGCTGCCCCTGAAGTCAACGGGAGCTGTAAGTGCTCTTGGACTCTTTAGCATCCTAGCCCTGAGCACCTGGCACTCTTTTTTATGCATCGTATTTGTCTAGGGCTTAAAAGAAGTCAGCCCCAAGCATCTGCACACATTGCAAGCTGTGCTGCAGTGTAGAAAAGTATGAGTTTCCCATAAAAGAGACAGTTTGAGAACTGGAAGCTGTTTAGAAGAAATTTAAGGGAATTTAATTTCCTGAGGTATCTTCTGGTGTGCATCCTGCTTGCCAGCAGCTGATTCTGTGTTCCTTCGATCAAAGACAAAGACAAAGTGATGCCATATTTAGAGGCAAATGACTGCACTGGAGGGATTTTTTCCACGAGGCAGGTAAGACATTACAGGAAACATCACAGCTGTGAAAGAGGCCTCACCTAACTGCTCAAGGGCCCTCCAAAGAAGTTCTTTGCAAGCAATTCCTGCTCGTCTTTTCAGCCAGCTGTTCCCCAAGACATGATGGTTGGAAAGGTTCACTTCTAAGGGTAGTGACAGCCACCAGGAGGAATCTCTCCTGTTGTATGGAAAACATCTATTCAGTGACTTATTAGGGGAGAGGAGTAAAATTAGACAAAGCCTAGAGGCTGACTTCTGATAATAAAATGATAAAATGAAAATAAAATTATAAATGGCTTGCAGTTTATTTTCTCTCACTTTTCTAAAGAGGCAGAAGATAACCATCCCAGAGCATCCTACAACAATTATCAACAGAAGTTTATTTCAAACTATTCCCCAGCAAGAAGAGAAAAAAAAAATAAAAAAGTATTTCTCTGCAAAGACTTACCTATTCATCTGAGGGAAATGCAGTAACCCTACTCCCTCCAGATGAAATTAAGCTAAGCAGCAAATGCTGCCCCACAAAAGTTCTGGAACTGTTGTGTATGGCATCTGCCTACAGGTGTTGAAAATCACTGTCTAACCTACCCATAGCTCTTGTTAAAGTCACTGTCCAGTTTTTTTTACTTTGTTCTAAGGTTTACCTGCATTCAGCTGTGCAAGTGATGCAGGTATTTGCCAACACAAGAATAGAAAAGCAGCCCAATCATTAAGAGAGAGAATAAAAAGAATAAACCAATCATGAAGAATTCTCATTTTGACTTTTCTGTTTTCAAAATTGTCTTAAAAAGCAATATCACTTTCTTTTATTAATGCTGGTTAGGAAAGAACTTGTTTCAACAAAAAATTGTGAAATAGAGCAATTTTCCAGGCACTTTTCTTAAGAGAACAATGTGTTTTCACCGTTTCTTTTACTGTTGAAGGAGACAAAACACAAAGCTTTTATCTAACAGAAGTAGGTGATTTCAATCCAAAAGGTCTGATTCACTTTTTAAAGGACTAAAAACACAAATTTTTTTTTTTCCTATGTCTCTGTCTTATGGACATGATCTTGGCAAATAAGAAATGAAATTTTATTGCATGTGAGATACCTTACTGGAAAGAAGCTCATTATTTCATCTGGAAAAATGGAACTGTCACTGAGACAAATCAGTTCTCCATTTCTGTTTATCATTAGGTTCAATGACAGCAAAAGTCCAGGTAAGAATTATGGCATTCATGACAATAAATATGTATATGTTTCACAAGAATGAAAGAAAGAAAAAAAAAAGCTACAGATTTTTTTTCTCTATTATCATTCTATGAAGAGATAGTTTTATATGATGTTACACAATATTTCCTTGTGATTAATGGAAAGAATCCCTTCTCTGAATATTGAATAAATGTAATTATTTATGTTATATTTGTAAGTTTTATAAAAATAATGAGGTTGTTTTTTTTTCTTTATTCATTCTCTTATACATCCATCAATTTTCACAATTTTAACTAGATTTTGTAATATCTTCAGTTTCAGAAAGTATAAAGGCACGATGAAATTTAAATTGCTCTATTTTCCTTTTAAAGAACTTAATTAGAGATTGAGATAATGTAGCAGATCTGAAATTTTATGGTTTTTCACTGAGCCTTTCTGTTGCCCACATGGTATAAGTTTTGACGAGTTTTACTATGGTTTTCAGTCATATGCAATGTGTTTTGTCCTTTTGAATTTGTTGTCAGACTGCTAAATGATACTCGTCTAATTGGTGACATCAGTGGTATAAAGTCATGTTGCAGTCATGTTAAGCTGTGAACATTATAATTATTGTTCTTGTTTTATATTTATTTTATATCATGCCTAGGGAAGCAACCAGATGACAAAGTGTGCAATAAAGGTAAATTACCTTGAGATCACAGAGATTGTCCCTCAAAGGGGTAAAAAGTCTGTGCTAACTATAATTTACAAACATGTACCACTAGAGGAGTTAATTAGGATGAGTACCAAAATAGTAGTATTTCCTCAAGTAATAACTATGCAACAGTGGCTATGATTTAGAAAACATAACCTGACAGGGACTAAATTGGTGATGATTTTAGTGAAAAAATAGATTCAAAGTCTGAAGTAATTAATAAAGTCATTATTGTACCTTTTTTTGATTGTTTTGTTTTTTTTTTCCATTCCTTCTAATTGCAATGGCTAAAACAGTTTTGTCAACCATAATGTCCTTGTTCTGTGTTGGCACAGAGTTGACCTTCTAGTATTCCATTGAATGGATGTAAGTATTGGGAAAAAAAAAACTACTAATGATCACACTTGGCTCAAAAGCCAGGCTGGGATCTTGAAAAAAATTCTAATTTCTTAAAGACTACAGGGGTTAAAACAGTACTGAAACTAATATGGCTGCTTCCTAATAATTAAAACTGTAAGTTCAAAAGTCATTTTTGCCATTTTATGGGGTTCTTGGAGCTCCAGCACATGTAGAATTTTTTGTATTCTTGGTACTTTGTTCTGTAGAAGCTTCTAGGTACCTGAAATTATTTACTTGAAAGTAATGAGCCTTAATCATAATGGTGTTGTGCTTCTTGCCTTTAAGTACCTTCTGGTAAATTTAGACAACTCTGGGACACTGGAGTATAATGAACAAAAAATGACATCCAAAAAGCACAGCACCATGCAAGCTCATCAGCCTTTCATAAATAACATAAGCAACTATTGCAGATTTACTCTTTTATTTAATTAATGAGCTATGCATGCCTGGAATGACTAGCCTTTCACATTTTCTTTCTGTTAGTTTTTTAATATGATATATGAGATGAAAATATATTACACATCTTATTATGAGTGTTTTGCCTTTAGGGAAAAAAAGTAATTGCATGCATTTTGATCAAATTTATCAAGTAGAAATGAAAGACACTTGTTTGTAGCACAAGAAAACTCTATTCCAAAACTAAGCAACCATTATAATTGCACATATTTCTTCTGTTTCTTGTCTTTAAGGGCAACCAGTATTAACAAAACAAATGTCCTTCATTCATTTTAAGTCAGCAAAAAACCAGAGTATTCTAGTGGCTTAGTCTATAACTTGCTGAGGAGATAATCTTAGTTTTATTCTTTGCTGTGCTATGGATTCTCTCTGTTATCTGGTGTAAATTGTCTAGACATTCAAGAGCAAATGCTTAATAATGCAGATTTTAGCCTTTGATAACTGCTTTGGGAATAAGATGCATGACAATTATCTAGTCTGTTCAGTGACACAGTTTCCCCAAGTCTTTGACATAAAAGGATGCTGCTCATCTCAGCCCCTTTCCCAGCCTTTCTGTGTGGGAATGCACACTGCAAGGTCTTTATAATCCCCCACAGGCAATACAAGCCTGTTCTGCCTTCATTCTGAGATAACTGGAAGCGCTGCTATTTTTGTATGCATAGTGTTAGACCCTGCCACAGAGAAGGATTTGCTAGCATCAGCCAAGTACTGCAGCAATTACTCTTAAGTAGTTGTCGGAGAAATTGGTGCATATGGCTATCTTATGTTTTCCCTCTGAAAGCATCCTGTCAAAGGTATGGGTCGCAGTATTGCACATTTTCACAGCCCAAACACTTACTTAGAGAGTCTAGACACATATTGATGTATATTTATATTTTTATTTATATTTATTTTATATTTTTTTTAATTTTTTATACTTATATTTGTATTTGTGCCTATCTGTGTGTATGTATGTGTGACAAAATTTCAAAGCATAAAGCCAACCCGCAAACTTTACTGAAAGTGCACTCTTCAAATAAATTTAAATGCCTTCTTTTTAAGCTTACAGTTTTTCACTGAAAGGCAGTACCATTGTTCCATTGTTTTAAGTTCATTCATTTCAGCAGCAACTTATAATTATTACCTGGCACATTCTCAGGCAAAATATTTCCAGATTTTGTATCTGTTTTGCAAGCAAAGGAACTATCTTCTAATCTGAAATTTACGTTCATTGCAGAGGAAAGGTGACTGGGAAAAGAGCAATTACTTCTGACAGAAATAGGGTTGGCAACCTCATGTGACGTCAGTGTTGCTCTGTGTACACAGCTAGTTGTGATTGCTGGACAGAATTTATAGAAAAAAGTGCTCATGACTGTTCTGCAGTGACGAACTGATTTGTGTCACCAGCTGCTTTATACTCGTCCAATTATGCTTTGCACTGTCACCCATTCTTTCAACCTTTTTGTTTGCCGTTACAAGCAGATACTTCATTTGTAACACTCAGCAATTTAATAACTCTGTAAAAATTGGAATACAACTCCACAGTCTTTTTCAGAAGCTGTTTTAACTCTTTTTTTCTTCAAGCAGGGTGGGGGCTGTCCTTCAGATTGCACTAATAGGAGCAGAAATTATGAGCACCTCCACTTAAACTTCTTCGAGTAGGCATTTGAGACCAGAATGTGTTTAATTAAATTCTTTGCAGATGCATGTATGAGAAAAATCTTTCCCAGGAAATACTTATTTATCTCCAAAGATAAAGATGATTAATCAACTTGTGAATGAGTAAAATATTACCCTTGCACATCAACTTCACCTCGTATGTCTAAACTGAAACTGAATCATGAACTTCTTGTACTCCTATATCCTATATTGAACTTTATTAAACATCATTATGATACAAGAGATACAGCAAACTTCCAAAACCAGATTTGATGTGCATCACCATCTATTTTCCTCTAAAAATATCTCAGTGAAGGGAATATTATCAGTCAGAATAAGTAAATAGAAATTTATTTTTTTTTCTCTTTTCTATGTAATCCTCAGAGGTTCCCTTGCCTTGATTGGTCAACAGTTCTACAAGATACCAGACACTGACATATTGAGAAATTCCTAATCTTCACATTCATGCTTATATTTAGTATCTGTTTCTTAAGATTGTAAATCTCTGAAAGGATTTTCTGTTTTTCCCCCAACATCCCTCCTTCCTATTAGGTGCAATTTTCTCTCCAGCACAGCAACCAGTGCTTTGGAAATTACTGAAAATAGATATATTTTGGTAATAACTTTAATAATTGTTTCTGTATTTTAATTTTTTCATGAAAAAATACAAATTAGATACTGAAAATGGATATATGCAATTAATCGGATATATGTAATTAATCTATTTGATTTGTAATCCTTTCTGTAAGCATCATTGATAGAAAAATTGCATCAATACTTAGATTTAGAGCTGCTTTACTTTAGTATCATTTTTTTGACATTGCTTGGAATTTTAGAAATATTACTTACATTTCTAAAAACTAAGAATATTGAATTTTAAAGCTAATATGTATTATGATAACTTGAATTAATAAAAGCTATCTTAATTTTATGAAGCTTTGGTCAAATTACATTTGTTGACTTGTCCTTCATGCATATAGTGTTGCAATTCTGGATTCCTGTGACAGAAGTGAAAGTTGGTCTATGGTACACATTAGTGAGTTTAAAGTACTCTCTATTACTTTCTATTGAGGAAAGAAAATACTGGCATAATTTTGGTAACAGATGGTTAATTCTAGAAGCATTTTATTTGAGGGATTTTTGGGTATCTTGGAAATTCTTGTCCCAGAAGTACTTTAAATTTGGTTGGTCAAGAGGATTATTCCAGCCAAAGTTTACACCCACATTAAAATGCACAAGATCTTGTCTCTCCCGTTTGGTTTATGTGTAGAAAAACCCCAGGCATGTAGACCTTGTAATATTCTTTACTCAAATAAGGCCTTAAATCTGATTACATGGAATTCAGGAATTTGAGTCAAGGTTCAAAAAAACCAAAAAATCCCTCCTTCAACCTCTAGTAGTTTCAAGGAGGTTTTCAGCTTTGTTTTCAAAATCTGCAGTTTGTGCTCGTCCCTTACTCATCAAATTTTGTGTGAATCTAAGGGCAGTGGGATTATTTATGGATGTATGGACTGTCTGAAGCTTTCACTGCTAGGATATGCAAAGACAATATATTTTATTATGTAATAATTCACATTCTTTTAACTTGTTACATAAATTCTTAACTGCTTGAACAGATGGAACAGACAAGCATCATCTCTAGGTATGCAAATGTAGATATATTTTTCATATGTACTGTCTTCTCTAGATATCTAATATTGGTGCATGGAAAGGAAAGTATAAAAATAAGAAAGTTATAAAGTTAACCCTCCAGGAAAATCTGGTGAATGGAAAGACTGGATTCTTCCAATTCTTTATATAAATTAAATATTTTTATGTCACCAAATGAATCAAAAGGTATACGTCAAGTTAAGTATATGGTGAAAAATTAAAGGTCTAAGGAAGCAAAACCTATGACACTTATGCTTTCCTGGAAATTAGTTTTAGATATATTTCTGATATTGCTTATCCATTGTCACTCTGTTAACTAATTCTGACCAAAATTTTCTTTCATATTTTCTGATATACAAACCAACAAATATTAATCTGAATTTTATGTTGCTGAAGTTCATTTATTTTCCTGTATGTATATCAAATAATATATAAGAATGTGTTTTTTCCTAATGGTACAGAATGTAAGGTTTCTATTTGATAGAGATTTAGGCAAAAACTAAAATAAACAGATTATAGTGGGTTATTTTACTTATTTCTTTGTCTGGCTTTTTGTTTGCTTTTGGTTTTATTTGTTTCTTTTGTGTTTTTTTGTTTATTACTGTTGTTTGTTGTTTCTTTGTTTGTTTTGTAGTTTTTTGGGGTTTTTTTTGTTTAATTTTAAAAACTCCAGATATTAATTTGCTTAGGAAGAGAAATACATTTGCAACTTATTTCTTAAGGGTACTTTCTATCTCCTATTAAGTTTAATAGCCAGGTTTCCATGTACTGAAATGATAAGAGGTCACATCTAATAACAGTTTTGATAGGTATATGCCTAAGGAACCAAGTTAGTTAAAACTGATTTGCTGTCTTTTAATATCTCAGCTTGAAAAATCCCAAGAAAATTATCTCAAGTCCTTCAAAATGTTTTTCTGCCAATTTTAAATGCTAGACAGTTTGAAATGCTTTACTTTTAAGACTGAATTAATCTAGAAGATGAATGTACTTGAGTAATATATACGAAATTTGCTTAAGTTTAAAACCAAGGAGAGTACACACCTATGGAGGAAAAAATATTGATTCTTCTGTGATAAAATCTGCAAATAACCTCTTCATTAGGTACATAAAAGGGACCTATAGGAAAGCTGCAGAGGGACTTTTTACAAGGGCAGTGTGAGAGATTGGAAGGAGAGTGGGAGTCAGCTAGACTCCAACCAATGCAGGAGAAACACATGATGCCTCATCAGCCTTTGACTGCGTTGTTATTTACTGCAAAATGTAAGGCTCGAGACAGAGAAAACAAACTCTTGGCATCGCCCCCAAAGTGTGAGCGGGGGGAGGGTGGCGAGCCCAATTATCCTGAGCGGCTCCCCAGGAACAAAGTGGGAAACCAATGGAAATTCAGTTTCCCGGCAGGCTCAAGGCAGCGTGGTCCCACACTGCCACCTTCTGGCGACAGCGAGTATAGAGCCCTGCCTGCCTCTAGCGGCCAGGCGCGGAATTGCCGAAGCCATCCCGAATCGAAGGCCACAGGCGCCTACGGCAGAAAACACAAAATACCTCCAGATGGAAAGCTCTTTAAGACCAGTCTTAGTGGGACTAAGTTTTCTTTTTCCCTCCTCTTACAGGTATTCCAAAAGAAGTGTGGTTCCGCTAGAAGATTGAAGTTGCGACATCATTGAGGAGCTGCTCCCCTTTGCTGCATCAATTGTTTACATGTTTTTATCTTGATAAATTCTAAGATATTTATGTTAAAATAAGTTTTATAGAAGTTTGTTGCAAGCAATATTTTAAAATGTTTGGTTTTTTTCTCTCTGGTTGGTACAGTGGGGAGAAAACATTCTATGTCACTGGTTAAAAAAAAAATAACTGAGGTGATGGGGATTTGTATGCAAAGGGACAAGGGAATAGAAGAGAAAGCAGGAGAACCTCAGTAACCAGATAGCAGAGATCTCTGAAATTATAACAAGAAACCCGAATCCTGAGGCTAATTTTCTCTTCTGGGGAAGAATCTCAAAACACAGCCTGTATTCAATGTCATTCTGAAGGACAGCACCTCATAACCATCCTAGAAATTAAGTTTCAAAATGTGATCAAACTGTATTTTTATTGTCAACTCCAACTCATTCAAATGACTATTCACTTTTCAGGTCATATTCCTATTTACATAATTGGCTGAAGCTAATACATACTAGTCAGAAATATTTTGATACACTGCATTTTCTTCCTTTATGACTCATGCTTCATGCCTTGATATTTATCGCAGATTGAGCTGCACACTATAACTGTTGAGCTTGTGCCTATTTTACTGATTAAACTGAATATTTTAGTAACAGAATTTACATATACACTGATTGCCCTGTGCTCTTGGATTTTTTTTATGAGAGGAAAAATCCAAGGGGTGTTACTTTCATGTCTTTCTATAATCTATGCTCTGTCTCCCTTCTGTACATGTGGTTAAAACTTCTTCAAATTATTTACAGGTTTTTACATTTGCCAGGAATTAGAAACAGTGCATATAATTCCAGAATTAAATGCTTTAGGAAGGTGCAGAAATTAAAATAGTTATCTTAAAAATAAATCCACAAATTTCTCACTATGATGAAAGAGCAGCCATGTTTGAAAACCTGTCCAAGCAAATACAAGATCTACAATTCTAGAAATCGTATTTCCTGTAATTTGGGAAAACTAAAGACAATACTGTGGTTGTAAAAGAAATGTGGTTTTGGTTGCTATGTAAAGCAAGCATCACTTTCCTCTGTTATAAATTTATACTTTGATGTTTGTTACTGATTTCACAATGAAGACTATGAAAGCAGGTCACTGTTTGTAATGTGAAACTATTTTTTTAAATAACTTTGAATAAATATCTGTTTTCATTTTTGCCCTTTATGTTCTCCTGTGTGACTGTGAATATGAACATGGTTTTGAGCCTATTTATGCCTTCATAGGAAGTAATTTATTGAGAATAAATAATCAAAATAGGATTTTTTTTTCTGCTTGTTTGTATTTATACCAAATGGCAATGCAAATGAGCCAGGAAAGATAGTCCTGAATTGTTGTCTGGATAGGAAATGTGTTGAGTAGTCTTAGGGCACAAGGCAGTGTAACTTTTGGGGATGTAAGAGTCACAATTGCTTACCTGGGATTTCTCCAGAACTATGACATTTTGCTTGGAATATGACATGTTATCACTCTCACAGGAAGTCCCTGGTCCTGTATTTTATTTTACAGAAGAGGTATAACCTCAGTGGGCTTAAACAAGAAATTGTCAAACCTAAAAAAAAATTGTCTCAAATCTGAGTGCTTACATGCCAGGACGGTAGCATCACTGAGCCTTTGTTTAACACGACTCAGTAATTTAGTAAAAGTGCATTTGGTCTATAATAGAACTTCTCTCTATGTTTTATCTATCTTAGTTTAAAATAAACCAAAGGAAGATATGGTTGTAGTCTTTCTCATTCACTCCCAGTCTTCTCCATCTTTGTGGATTGCAGGTACCAGATTTTGACCAAAATGTTATTATTTATGCACTGAGAGGAAGTTGATTGTTTTCTTAGCAGGTATGGAGAGATAAGCTTTCAAATCTTTCTCTTTTGTATGAATATGAGTTATTAGAAGACGCTGCATTTGAATCAATACATTAAAAATCATTCAAACAGAGCATGCTTCAGGACTAGAGCATTAGCCTGACTCAGGAAGTTATGAGCCAGGAATGCCTATAAGCAAGCTAATATTAGCAGTGATGTATTTGAAACCTCAGCAGCTACCCTTTGTTGGAACATCAAAGTGCACAGTGAACAAAGAGTGAGAAGTGTGAACTGAATTGAAAACTATCTGACTGGTTTTGAAGGGGTCGACAGCAGCACCAAATGTGACTAATGGTGAACCCCAGAGGCTATTACTGAATCAGGTCCTCTTTACCCTGTTCATTAAAGATCTGGCTAATGAGGCAGAAAGTTTGCAGGCTGAACTGAGAGGAGTAGATGAGACACCAAAGGGGTATACTTCCCTCCACAGGCACCTGAGGAGGCTGGAGAAGTGGGCTGATAGAAATCTCATTAAGTTCAACAAGCGCAAGTTCAAAGTCCTGCACACGGGGAGGTCTTCTAGCTTGAAAGAAGTGTGGCAAAAAAGGACCTGAAGTCCCACTAGATAACAAGGTAGAGCATCAGCTAGCAATGTGCCCATTACAAAATGGGTTAAATTAAGCAGGGTATTGTTGCAGTTTGAAGGAGGTGATCCTTCTTCTGTGCTTAGTGCTGCTGAGGCTACACCTGCAGTGCTACATCCAGTTCTGGCTCCTCTGGGAGACATGAACACACTGGATACAGTCCAACAAAGGACCAAGCAGTTGTGAAGGCGAATGGAGCATCTCTCCTATGAGAAAAGGCTGAGAGAGCTGTGATTGTCCAGCATCACCAGAAAAGTTCTTATCAATATACACAAATACTTGGAGGGAGGGTGCAAAGATGAAGACAGGTTCTTTCAATGATTCCCAGTGACAGAATCAGAGACAACAGGGAAATAAACTTAAGGTATAAATACAGGAGGTACCAGGCAACACCTTTTTTATTATTTTTTAAAACTGTGAAGATGACTAAGCACTGCAATAGGCTTTCCAGGGTAGTTGTGGAGTCTTGATCCTATGACATAGGAAAAAAAATAAATCTAGACACTATCCTGGAGAACTTGCTCTTAGTGGCCCTACTTGAGCAAGGAGGCTGGACTAGATGGCGTGCAGAGCTTCCTTGCCAGCCTCAGTCATTCTGTGATACTGTGAAAGTCATTCACAATTAAAATCTTGCTCTAATATTCACTGTTGACATTATAAATGGCTAAAGTGACAGCAAGATGGATTGACAAAAAGAAATCCATATATAATTTGGATAGGTATTCATGACAACTCATTACTGTATAATTCTCTGACTTCATCATATTTAGGTGAAGTGTACTTGCAAAATTACATAAATGATGAAGGTCATCTTCTTAAGATATATAAAAAAATCCTTTTCTTTACAAAGAGGAGGGATTAAACAGTAAAGGAGGAAGAAGAACTTAGCTTTGGTATGTTTGTGAAGCTGTTATAACAATATATTTTATGGGTTTCAAACATTACAATTGTCGTACTATAGGATGGTCCCCAAAAGACCCTAAAAGAAATAAGTAGTAGTGAGGTAATTTCTTCAGAGTTTGATCATACTTCTGACTCATGCAGTAATTCATCTCAAGACTCTAGCCACCTTATCCTTTCTTGTTGAAGGTCCTAATTAAGATATTAGGTTTTCTATCAGTAGGAAAAATCGCAGGAGAAGGCAGTTCAGAGAAGCCAATGAAGATGAACAGAGAAAGGAGGAGATTTTTGGGAGGTCCCAATCCACCTGGAATTTGGACGTATTGAAGCACAAGCCTAGATCTGAAACCTTCAAAGATCTTGCAAAGTCCTTCTCTCCACATACAGTGACAGATATCCAATCAACAGGGCTTTCTGGTGTTATTTGAGCATGCTGTGCACATTGTGCCATGACAAACCAGTGAGTTATAGGTAGTGTGCAGGGTATTAAGAGGTTCTGCATAATTTTCATTAAGAGGTAAGTAGGTCTCATTTTTCTCTATCTGTTTTTTTAATTCTAATTTATTATTATTTTTAATGGCTGTGAAGATAATTCTGGGTCTGAAAAAAGGAAACAAGAGACCAGCATTATGCAAATGAACATGTCTGTATCGGCACAAAAGAACTAAAAAAAATCTGAATGGTGGATTGGTGTTGCTTTAACGGTACAATGAAAGATGAATGACTATATATCAAGTTTTAATGAATACCTGACTGAGGAAGCATATGAAAACAGCATGAGCAGAATTTAGAACAAAGGATTTTCTCAATAGGATATTACTGATAAAAACTCTGCTGCTCAAAAATGAGACAGAGATGAAGCTTCATATTCAGCAGAACACAGTACTGTCAATATGGACATCAAACCTTTTGTTTTTCAATTCCAGTCCATAAAACTTTACATTCCAGTTGAGTAATAAAACAAGACTTGTTTTGAAAAGCTTTCTTCTGACTTATCATAAATCTTTTACTTGTATTGGTCCCAAAGTAACAAAGTTTGCAGTAAAAGTTTAACTACTTTTGGAATTGCTGTTACAACCATAGTGAGAAGCCCTGATATACAGAAGAAATCCCACTCTCTGAAAAATTGAGATGGGTTTATTTCTATTGCTCAGATATGGAGTAAAGTTTTCATTAATTTGAGGTAGAATTTTATTCAGAATATTGGCTATGTCTATGCTTTTAGAAAAATTATTTAGTCATGTGCTTGATCCAAGTAATGTGCAAATTTATGCCCTGGATTTTAAATTAATCAAGCCCACACAGTCAGAGTTGATATTTGCAATTTACCAACTGGAAATAGGTGATGACTACTGCTAGGTCTTTGGCTCAGACTGGCATTTGTTTTGGAAAGCGTTAAAAGACACATGACCTTTTTACATGAGAAACTATTTTAATATTTTAACCACATAGATAAGCAGATCCAAAGACAGTCTCAATGTGAACATTCCCAACCACTTTAAAATAATTAGTACAGAGACAGACCCTGCATAAATACATACAAAAAAATCAGAGACCTGGAAGTGTATGTAAATAGCAGAGATCAGACAGAACAAGTTGTATCAATGTACTCTGCAGATTTATCTTGAATATTGTGTGCAGTTAGGGGTACCACAAAATAAAAAGGATATTAAGCTCTTAAAAAGCATCCAAAGGAGGGTCACAAGTATGGTGAAGGGTCTGGAGGGAAAGCTTTATGAAGAGCTGCTGTGGTGGGTTGGTTTCTTCAGCCTGGAGGAGAATGAGAAGAGGCCTCATTGCAGTCTAAAACATCCCTGTGAGGGATAGATGAGGGGCACTTAGCTCTTGTGATCAGTGACAAGGCTTGAAGAAAAAGCATGAAGCTGAGTCAGAAGAGGTTTGGCTTGGATATCAGGAGAAGATTCTTCACCCAGAAGAAGGGCCCTGGAACAGGGTCCCCAGGGAAATGTTCACAGCACCAGCCTGAGAGAGTGTAAGAAGAATTTAGACAGTGCTGTTGGGCACATGATGTGACTCTTGGGGATGATCCTGCACAGGTTCAGGAATTGGACTTGATGATACTGAGTCCCTTTCAACTCAGCATGTTCTATGATTCTATGAAACTTCTAAAAGATATCTCGTATCGTAGATTCATTTTAGATGATCCTTTCAGGATCAGTCTGGAATAAGAGATAGACAAATGAGTAGTTCTTCAACTAAGAAAACTAAGTTCTTCAACTAAGAAAAGTTAATAGTATTTTATTTTTACCTACAATTGAAAACCCTTCACAGAATATTTCATCTCCTACCGTAGATTTACATACTCAGACAAGAATTTAAATCACTTCTAAGCTCTCCTGTTCTTATACTGTATAATTATTTATTTATTTATTTATTTATTTTACTTAATTGAGGATAAATTTGTTTGGAGTTTTATTGTTACAGCTAGTGTGAAGTAGAGACAGTTTCCAGCAGAGACAGGCTGCAGAAGGGAGGATAGAATCTGCATCAGTCTTATAAAGATCATACTGTTCATTAAGCAAAATATCTGTGGTGTAGGCTTTAGCATTCTACCAACTACTGACGAAATTACATAGAAACTATTCCAATGTTTGGATTATATTTTTTGCTGATAGAGAAGACATTAAATATCAACATACAACTATATTCTGTAGTGATTATAAGCAAATTGAAAATGTGCATCTGCACTGAGAATGTGCTGTATTGAGAATGTGCTGCACTGAGAATGTGCTGGATCTTCAACAGTGAAGAGGCTGGATCTTACAGATGATGTGCTATGGTTATGCTAAAGATACTGAGACATCAGTTCTGAATGAAGGCTAGAGGAGAATCTGTGGTAAATATCAAGCCTATAAAATTTTGGAATGAAAAAATCCCACAATAGTAAGAAAGAGAAGAAGTCTGAGAAATCACAGGGCTTTTTCTTTCCACATCTTTTGACATTCTCCACAATATCCAAGATATTATTTATGTTTCCTGTATTGTGCTTAATTTCATTGGAAACAGAGTGATGGACTTTACTTAAAAGTTTTCTTGAAGATCCATAAAATTAAAACAAAAAATTGGTTTGTCCTTTAACAAGGACTTAAGCTAAAATACATTATTAGATACAATGCTATAGTTTCACATAATATCATCTCAGCATCTTTCTTTCCTCCTGCATCCCTTGCACCTGTTTCTCCTGTGTATTCATAAATCTGCTGCTCCAGCATAGTATTTTTAAACCTCTAAAAATCTGTTGAGATTGCTGGTTTAGCAAGCTGAAGAAATAACAATAGATCCTTAAAAGATATTTTTGATTCATTAGATACTGTACCTCATGTTGATTTGTTATGTGATTGCAGAGTATGATAAAAATGCACAGAATCTGTTTTTTTCCTCAAAATCCTCATTCATGGACTTTTTGCCATTGAAACTGTATCCATCCTCAAAATTACACATTTGTGTCCCCTGAGGAATGTTCGGTCCCCAAGGACCAAAGGACCTGTGGGTCTTAAAGGACCTTTGTTCTGAAATTCCCACAGAGTCAAGAAGCCCTGGAGGCATAAAGCTTCCTAGAGATCTGAAGAGAGGGCAAGGTGATTCTGTAAATCTGACCAGTGGAGTAATAACATAGTGCTTGATAAGCCTTTCACACTGGGAGAAACTGCAGGAGCAGGTGCTTCAGGGTCTTAGATCTACAAAAGCCAGATTTGTTAAAACTTCATTTGCTGAATCTGCTTTTTCTATCTTAAGATTAATTGCTTCAGCTAAACACAGTGAAACAGAGCACTATGCACCATGAACCATGCTATAGCTTGTTTGAAAGTTAATATTTACAGATTTTAAAATAAGTAGAGTAGCTATGCTGATAATTCATTTATATATTTCCAATGTCTGTAAAACGAAGAAACAGAAATATTCTTTTTTACACTGAAAATTCAAGTGAACAATTTTGTTCCTCCTTTGCACAAGGTATAGAACAGCATGAACCAGTCCAAAGTGCATAGAAACTGCACTGTCCCATGAGACTTTATCATCATGCCCTCTATACTCAGCTCTCTATTTATCCTCTCTGCTATAATGAGCATGCTATATTTTTATCCAGTTGTGTATATATATATATATATATTTATTTTTTTTTACCCAGTTATTCTTCTCCTGCTATCAAAAGCAGCATTTACCCTGCCACGCCTCCCCTATCAGCCCCTTCTCTTTGGTTGACTATAGAGCAGTTAAACACTTCTAGTGAAACCTAGGTAGGGATTCCATTTCAGATTAAGCTGTCAGAGTGTCAGTGACTATATATTAGTCACACGGACCCTGGAATCTTGGCCACATTGTAATCAAAGCACAATACAGAAAATAAGCCTGTGGAATAAGAATGATTACTTAAATACACCACAGTGGGTTAGGACATCCAAGACATCTCTACTGTGCTGTCAGGCATGACACAAGATGCAGTGAGGACTTGCATGCTCATGGAGTGTCAGCTGGATGCCACACAGCATCAGAGGACAACTTTAGGCACTTAGATTTGATTCTCATTCTTTATACTGTGAGGATTTTTTTGTTTGCTTGTTTTGACTGATTTGACTGTTTTGTTCTGCTTTTCTTTCCCACTAGGTTTGTATTCTGTCTCACAGGCATGTGTATTAGCAGGTTGTAGGGAGCTGGGTGGATGTAAAGCAAGGGGAGCACTATCTCTCCCAGAATATGTGTAAATAAGTGGGGGAACTCATGATAACAGGAAAGAAGGATGTGCATCTTCATACCCTGTGAAGTGTGAAACTGTAGGCATATGTGGGAATTAGAATGCTTTGGTATTAGTTATAAAAAGGTGCTTAAAAATGTATAGGGGCTTTACTGAAATTTTTGGAGTGTCTGGTATCTAGTGTAAGGCTGCTATCAGCCTTGAACTCTTTGACTGTTGATGCCATTAACAAATCAATAAGCTACTTTATTGCCTGATTTGATTTAAAACAGGTGCAACTAACAGTTTGCAACTGTGACACACTCCAGCAAGTTCTCTATAGATCACCAAAACCTTTGGCCAAATCAACAGAGTGCCACAATTTGGCAAATACTATTAAGAACAGATGGAAGTTTTGTAAATCTAACTTATTTTATGCCCTTAAAACACTGTAACACAAGAGTTCATATTATCATAGAAAAATGTAGGTTGAAATAGATCTCTGAAGGTCACCTAGTCCAATATTCCACTATTGTAGATCTACCTTTAAAATTGATGTCAAACTGTTCAGGACTTTATCTAAAGAATTTCTTAGAATGAAGATTCTATATCCTCTTTGGACAACTTGTTTCAGTGTTTAGCTACTCCTATTGTTAAGTATTGCTTCATCGTTGCCTCTGTGATTTTCCATGCTGTAGGTTGTGACTGTGCAGTTTCTCCTGCAAGCCTATAGTAAGAGTAGAAGAATATGGCTGTCTTCTGAATAACCACTCCTTAGATAGTGGAAGACTATAAATTCTCCAGTGGACCTTTCCCTTCCCTTCCCTTCCCTTCCCTTCCCTTCCCTTCCCTTCCC
>NC_031768.1:45109900-45191784 GCF_001522545.3 Parus major
CCCCCACAATTTTCAATTTTTCTCTGTCCATTCCCCAACTGAAAAAAACAGACCTTAACCTCTTATGCCCTGGTTCCTTCAGCCGTTTCCCATATGGAGGAAGCCAAAACTGCAACAAGAGTGACAGAATGGATGAATTTTTCTTATTTTTCTTTTTTCAGTGCTACAGGTATTATTTCAAGAAAGCTATTAGTATAAATTCTTGCATAAATCTCTTTCTCCCTTTTCTCCTAAATACTGTGAAATAGTTTGGCAGTCTGGCTTTGATTCAGATATAAAAAAGGATTTGACCCCTACAAAAGCTAGAAAGTATAAAAGATGAATTATTTGACTTTTGAGTGACAGTATTAAACAATACAGTACGTTGAAAAGAAGAATCTGAAGGCTAAAAGGTCTACTTCAGAAACAATTACTTCTTTATTGTTTTAAAGTCAAGGTTAATATGATCTTGGTGTTTTATAGTGGTTTTTTTAGTGAATGTAATAATTTATTAAATAATTTTAAAACAAAAAGATGGAAACAGTTACTTTTTTTAAGTCAAAGATTTTCACAAAAGAGTACAAATTTCAGAAAATGTATTAAAAAAAAAAACCTATTACATTGAAAATGGTATCTTCCCCCACCTCCTTCAACACCTGAACATTATGTACCCTTTTAGATATATGTGTCTGAAATATGGCGGGTGCCATTTATCATAATGCGATGTGTATTCCAAATAAGAATGACCCTCTGCAGAAAAAGATCACACTGTGTATTGATGCCACATTGGGAGACTCTGTCTCCAAGCTTTCAGGAAAACTAATAAACCAGCTAATGGAGTACACTGTCAGCATTACTGGCTTTGAGTACAAATGTTAAGGACACTTCAGCTAAGTAAAGGAATTATCCTTTTTTTTTATTTTTTTTTCCCCCCTAAAATAGGAAGTTGGCAGAAATAATAACCTAATCAATGTAGATTAGAGTAGAAAATTATGCTGGAGTAAAATACAACAGACTTCTTTACATTAAAAGGTAAATTCAACAAATATACCAGTTAGAAGTTTTATAACTTTAGCAGATATTTTAAGCTGAGTTGACAACTTTAGTAACACTGCAGAACAACAAAAGTCCAATACTTTTAAGGCACTGAGTAACTCCATTTTTCACTGAAGACAGCAGGAGATAATGACACTCAGAACATTTACAAATTCCATTTCTAACACAAAGGTAGCAGCATGAATCCCTAAAAAAAGGATTATTTTTATATCTATAACCACAGAAGTTTCGTACAAATTCCACATAATTCTGTTTTACAGATTGAATGAATGCATGTAAATCTTAACTTAAATTTGCTTGTTTGGATCTGATTCTGGTTAAAAAAAACCCTTTAATTCTACGTTAAAGCTTAACTCTGCAATAATCATACTAAGACAGTCAATAGCATTAATTCTTGGATCAGATTCACTGATACTCCACAGCAAATTTGTAATGGTTCAGTGCAAAGAAGTCATAAAGCTGATTCATTAAGTTCCTGAGGATTCCCTATAGAGCTGCTGTAATGGTGTATATTTTGGGCTTGTGCCCAGAGAAGGTTCCCTCATAAAATGGGGTTAGTCAAAGATCTCTTGCTGCCAGATTAAGCCTATAGGCTGTGAGCAAAAGCACAAAAATAACCTTAACGTGGGTGACATTATATTCATGACTGGACTGAACTGCAGCCAAATCTCTGAGAAAATGAGACAGGCATCCAGTTACCCCTCAGGCTCAGCAAAACAAGGTTAGCAGATCCTATCACGTAAGTAGATGTGATCATTTTATGTATTCTTATAAATTATGTGGAAACTTCAAAGAATTGAAATGGCAAAACATTCTTGTCATGATGAACCTAAGATCTAATTTATAAAATCTTCGTAGGGTATCCAAAATGCTTATAACTCTTAATAGTGCAATAGCTGCTGCTCATACTTTATCCTCAAAACTAAAAGATCTGTATATTCATTCATTAATATCTTAAAGAACAGTCTTATTTTTTTCTTTGAAATATAAGTATAAAAGATATTATCACTTCTTCTGGCTTCATTGATTTACATTTGCACTTCATAGATTTTAGAGCTTTTTACCTGCTTTCATTTCCTTCTATGTCCTTCAGTATTTCCATTAGCAAATCTGAGATCATTAGTCTGGTGGGTTTTATTTCCTTTTTTCCAGTGCTTTAATCTTCTAATGTTATTTTTCATTGGTTTGGTATTTTGACACCTGTTCTGGTTCAGACTGTCTAATGTTTATTGAACTTTGCCTATATTTTCAGTGCTATTTTTCTATTTTATGAACCATTCCTATATTATACATATACACAAAAATTTGCACACAAACATAAACAAATAAATAAATTTATAGTAATTTCTATAGATTTTAGTTAGATTCTACTTGTCATACATCTGAGATGGCAAACTGACTCTGACTATCTTTATTTCTGTTATGCATCTAAGCCAAAACTTTCAGTTCCATCTCTAATAATGGGGAAAGGTAAACACTTCCACAAAATTACTGTTTAATTTAAATTGTCAAGGAATAACACTCAATACAAGCAAAAATTAGGTTTTTAAAGTTTTGTTAATTTCCCTTCCTTGCAAAATTAGTTTCACGATTAATTTTCCTAATTTATAAGGAATCTATTTATATTTGACAAGAATTTTCCCTTCTGAACTGGAACACATTCACTTTTTTCCTTAATAGAGCAGCTCATACAAGTTCCTTGCTCTCAGATGAGAGCCTGGAAATTTCTTGTGAGGAAACAAATATTTTATTGCTTTGATGTGTTATTTGCAATTGGTGAGTGATGCTTCTGTTTATGAATTTTTGGTGGTTTTGTTTTTGGGGTTTTTTTCCCCAGATGTAAACTGGGTTTTAATTCAGCTTTCACTGGTCTATACTTTGAATGAAAGTTCTAATTACTGTGAATTTCAAAAACCCTGCTGGTGTGTCAGTTTCAAAGCTATGAAGCACAGAAAAAGTGTTATCATCTTCCTTGATTCTTGTTCTTGTTCTTTTCTTTTTCAAAAGGGAGATTGTTTAGAAGAGGGAAAACTAGAGTATTCAAAGTAGCTTCAGATAGTGGCGTAGTCGATATCAACAACCAAGTGCATGGAAGAGATGTATTGCTAAATCAGATGTTTTGTTCTTTCTGCTGAAAATGTTGTAATAGTATTGATAATACTTTGGGGAACTGGAAAGTTCCACTAATCATTTAAACTTCTACTAAACAGGTATACAAAGATTGTGCTACTAGATCAAATCATTGAATCAATAGCCCAACAGTAACAGGTTGTAGCAAATATGAAGTGGACTAAAATCAAGTGACCTTACATGCAAATTTCATAAATAAATTTATTTGTTAATACTAGGTAGTTTATAGTTGCAAATTGTCCATTTTAACACATCCAGGCTTGCTATTTCACTCATTAAACAAGAGATGAAGGTTGTGTGCTTGAATCAGAGATGCCCAGCCTCAGAGCAGCAAGGGACTCTGGACTCAGCCTCTTACTTTCCTCTTGAAATACTGTGAATAGGAAGAACTTAGGAATTAGACCATAAAATGGAGAAGAAGCAAACAATTTTTCTCTTGGATTAAATAATTATATATATACTGCTCTGGGATAAATAACGATATATATTTTCCTCTGAAAATATATACAGTGTTGAAATAACCTGGACAAACTAATATTCTTAAAAAACAAATTATCTGTCCTTTTTACTTTTACTGTTTAGAAATGTGGAATAAGCAGTGGTATTTTTTTTTCACAGTCCTGTGGCTATTTTGGTTGCCATCTTGTCAGTATCACGTGCTTCATTAAATTACATTAATCCTTGTTTCTGAGCCATTCTGTAGGGCTCAACTAAATAATTTCTCAATTTCTCCCAATAAAAACTAAACTGAAAACATATATTTTCATTACCTTGCAGAGAAATTTGATTTTGAATCAGAAATAACTGATCTGGAATTTGGCAAGGCTCCTTGACTGTACAAAGAACAAATCCTTATGTCCAAATGTAAACTAGTCTCTACCTGGCAATGGCAATGACAGGGCCTTTTACTCTTCACCCTCTCATAGTAGTGATATACTATATTAATATATATATATATATATATATATACTAACTGTTATATATCTATATAATGTAATATATATGTATATATAATGTTATATAATGAAAAAAAAATATATATACTAACTAATATATATAATATATACTAATTGTTTGTTAAAAGTGAATTTACTCAGAAACAGATAGGACTCAGAGGTCTCTTCTGCTTTTGGTAATGTTGTTTCATAATCATTCAATTAAGCTTTTCTGCAATTGTTGAGGAATACATTCAGTGCTGGTAGCTCACGGTGCTGCTGCAGTTTGAGGTGCAGGTTGGGCTCTGGGTGTTGCAGCCCCAGCCAAGGCTGTGAGCTGCTGACCCTTTGCAGAACAGAGGGCACAGGGGCCTGTGGCCCAGCCAGGTGACCGGGCACTCAGGGACACGGCAGGAGCTGGGGACTCAGCTGGAGAACCCCAGACTTTACCATGCACAGACTGAGGGCTTGAAAGCCCAGGGAGTTCTTTGTTCAGGGTCTGTCCTCAGAGGCACCAGCTTGGTCTGTTATTCTGTGACTGCATCATGATTAAATAATTTTAGGGATCTAGATGTCTGAGATTCTGCTATGGAAATCCAAGGGTTGAGCCAGTATGGAAATCTGGTCCAACTGTGTGAGAATGGGGTGTGTAGGACACCATGCTGGACACTTGTCATCTCCCTAAAGCTGCCCACAATCTTTGGTCCCAGCACGGAAAGTCTCTTGTGGTGAGAGTGTGGCAGCCAGAGTGGCTTCTGGATGGTCAGACAGGGAAATTTCCTTAACATAGTGTCATCTAAACTTATAGTGAGCTTTCATGACCCACATCATTTATGATCTATATGCTTTCTTTGTTGGGAAGCTTGGCAGGAAGAAATAGGCTCTCCAGCCCAACACAATGAATCTGTTGGTAGAGTTGGTCTGTTTCCATTCTACATAGGTGCTCTCAGACTTTACTGTTTATTACTAAATAGGTGAGCGGGCCTAGGATCCTTCTTATTTTCATTTCATTATAAACCTTAAGCCAATCTGCAAATCCCCTGCTCTCTGAGCTAAAATTCTTCCTACTGATCCTTCTGGTGATCTTCATTCATGTTGTAGTGGATTTCTTATGGTATTTTCCAATGAACTTTTACAGAATGTCTGGCACCATCTTAACAATTGCAATGATTTTTAGGGAAATTAAACTTTGAGTTGATCTTAGCTTTGTTAACTTTTAACATTTAATATCAGCATTTAATTAAGCTTTCTTTGTTTTAAGCTGCTTTCAAAGAAAGGATGGAATTAGTCAGGACACTCTTTTTAGCTTGCAAATAGCACTTAGATACTTGTGTAATTCAAGAAACAGCAGCAGGTATTTTGAAGACAGTGTGCCTTTGACAAAAGGAGAAATTGAAATTTTGCTGATTGTACCTCACTAGTTCAGCACTTGGAAGCCAGAGATGTCTTGCAAATGTGAAACATTTGTCATGGTATGTCTCATTCTAGTTCAACTTGTTGCATTTCAGTGTTATATAGATGATTTTGAGCCATAAAATAGAGCATAATTATCTGAAATTATTTATTATTTTACAGTAAAATCATGTTTCCTTTTGTCCTACAGTGTTAGACAATATGAAAATGTGAAGTACATTAATGATGAAAAACCAGCATTCCATTTCCTGCCGCTCAGGTAGTCACTGGTTTTCCAGGTAGAGCAGAGCCTTAGGCTACCTTCAAGGAATATTTGCTTCAGGCATTTCTCATGTTATTGTCTTCTGTTTGACAGTGAGCCATACAAAGCCTGAATGTCATGAAAATTATAAATATTTTAAGTATTTACAGTTTTTATATCTATTCTTTTGCACTTGAAAGGCATCATTGAATTTGTGATGTGAACTGAAAAGCAATGACTAAAGCATATATTAGCAAAACCAAAATATAAATTCCAGTTTTTCACCTAAACTGTTTCTGGAACTAAACACTCAAACAATATTTAATGAAAGTATTAACAGTTTTTCTGCTTTAAAAAACATATGAAGATAAAATTAATGGTAAAACTGTTATTTAACAGTGCTCAGATAGGCAGGAAAATGTACTGAGTTATTTTCATTCTTAAAAATTATTTATTGGAAGACATATATATATATATTCAAATCAACAACGAAAAATATTAGAAAAGATTATATGACCTGGACATTTTCAATCAGACTTGAATGTTGATTTCTGATTATTTCTCAAAGAGAAAAGCAAAATTAGTATTGCATATGATTCAGTTAATAAGCATTATTTTGTTCTGTTATTTTAAAAAGGGAAAGTAAAAGACTTCAAATTTGAGAAAAGAAAATCCTTTACATTTTCAGTCAACCTGAATGTAAACAACCTGTTTTTCTGGATGCTATGACATGGTAAAGCTCTCTAGTTTCATACTGCTTGATTAAATTAAGCCAAATTTTCAAATGCAATGTACAGTTTTGAATTTAATTACAAAACTGGGGAATGTAGGTTTGAAAAAATGTAATAATCCTAGAATACAAGAGGATTGATTTGCATACTGTGCTGTCAAAATAATTCAAAAACTAAATGGCTGTAAAGAAAATATAAATGTAGATGTATTTAACTAAAAGATTTATCAGTTGAGATAATAAAGGAATATCTGCTTTTTTAGGATTATTTAATATATTGGATTTTAGGAAAATAAATTTGAAAACAAAGAGGATGTTTGTTTGTTTGTTTTCTTTGTTCTGAATTGAGAGATAGTGAAAATATTAACTAAGACAGAAAAATTATGCAAACCTACAAATTAAAAAGAATAACTTATTACAATAGGGAGAAAAAGTCTGGAATGATATTGCATCTTTATTTGAAACACTGGTATTCAATCTAAAGAGAAAATTTGAAGAACATAAAGACTAAAAGACAATGAGATGGACATTTGACTGCAAATCTGCAGTCAGGCCTACACCACATAACCAGTAATTTTCCTCATAAAACTGGTGATGAAAAATTCTTTTGCATACAGTGTTTTGTTACCATACAGCAAAAATACACAGCTAAAAATACAGCTGAGGATCCTGTGACTTTTGCAAACAGAATAATAGTGATAAATCAAAAGGAACCAAGAAATAAATTACAAAACGGTCATGAATTTGTGAAGAGATATAATTGAGTGTAGGCAGGAAGGAGACATGAATAGCCCAATATTTATAATTAATTAAGGTTACTGATTAATACTTCTTCCGTGATTCAGTGAAACTCTAACGCCAATTTTTGCTCTATGAAGACATGATTATCATACCAAGCAGCTTAATGGAGAAGAGGCTAGTCATTGTATAGACACTGGATGGATGGTGGAAGATGAGAAACTTCAGAAATGAAAGATACTTACTTAGTGTCTTAATGATAATATACATTTCTGGAAATACTCATATTGCATTTAAAAAAAAAGAACAAACTGAAACAAAGAAAAGGTGCAGAAATCTTTTATGACTGGTGGCATCTTTGAAGTGATAAAGACTGCAGAAGAAAACTGCAGCAAATTTTTGGAGATTCTCTATACAGACTGCTCAAAATTCCAATAACAGGAGGTAGGAAAGAAAAATGGAATATTAATAGGAAGATGAAATGAATGAATGATTAGATTATTATCATACAAATAGCTAGGTATCTTTATAATACTTGTAGGTGCTTTTAAAAACCTAATACCTCATATCCAATCAGTATTTCAAACATTAATCAGAGGAAGGACCTGTAACTGATTCCCTTTCACTCAAGAAGGCTCATTACAGAGCTTGATTGTAATATTAGAACTGCCACTGAGATGTACCAGACTAAAATCTGAAGTGTCGTGTCTGCTAGAGCAAGAAATCAAAGCTTGTGATTTCATTAACTCATCTTATTAATTTTTTATTCTAATTGCAAGTGGTTTTGCACTAGAAATATAAACATAGGGGGGAATATTTTAATGTTAGAAGTAGATTTCATAAAAATATTCTCCCTCTCAAATGATTTAAACATTTTAAAGATTTTAACAAATATTTAAAGTAATTAACTCTTTGCTATAAGGTAAACTTATTCTTTTGGGAACTTGGTAAAAGAGATTAAGGATTGCTGCCTTGGAACATTTTGTGTGTGTGTTTGTGGGGAAAAGGTCAGCTCAGGCCTTGCTGTGGTGAGGAGATGCCCTGCCCTGCACACCCCACACCCCCAGGCCTGCACCCCAGCCCTGCAGTGGCCACCAATCCCTGGCACACCAGAGACATCGCTCCACACCTGCCTCTGGAGCCCCTATCCCAGCTCCTGAGAGGCCAAATGACCACAAGTCCCACCTGGGGGAAGGGGCCAGGAAAGCCAAAGGGTACTTAAGCCAAAGCACGAAGTAAACAAGTCTCAAATCCACCTCCTCGTGGAATTTCTGTCAGTAAAACACCACTGGAACCAAGAGTGGTAGCTGCATTTGTCTTTGTTATATCTTTTCTCTTTTTCTTCTTCTAATTCTCTCTTCTTAGAGTTTTGAGTAATGTAAAATCAGATAGGCTTGAAGTTTGCTAAGTCAAATGTGCCAAATCACAGCCTTGTTAAATTCTTTACATTGACTGAATGCTGCTCTAAACTTTTGCCAAGGTTCTCTGATTTTCTGAAGTTGCCAGTAAAGTTTTTTGTTGTTTTGACCTTTTGAGAATAACTTGTCCATATTTCTCCTGTGCATCTAACTCAGAGTACATAAAAAGCCATAAGCGTTTTTAAGAGGCTTGTCTAGAGAGGTTCTGGGGCCTTACAGCCATTCTTGGCACAAGACCAGAAAACTGGTGGCTTCATGTTATATTTTATGTGTATTTTGTTCAATGTTTTATGCAATATAATATATAACGATTCCTAGAGATACAGAAGATTCCACTCTCCTTGTCAAATGCCATAATAGCAAGGACACTGCTAATTTTCTTTTTAGTTTCTTTCTTCCCAACTTCAACTCCTTTTCAGAACAATGTCTTATCTGAATAGGAAGACGAGACAACTGTTTACATAAAAATTTCTCTTTGCTATAACCTGAGGGCTGGCAAACAGGGTAGGGCTGGCATGGAATTAAATTTCCTCGCAGCACTTCTTATAGTGCTGTGCTGTGTAGCCAGAATGGTACTGATATCACACCTCTGTTTCAGCTATTCCTGAGCTGTGCTTATACTTTTACTATATGTTTATACAGCATCAAGGCTGTCTCTACGATCACTCCTCACCCCTGCTTCAAAGACCAGGAGGCTGGGGGTGAGCAAGAGCTTGGGAGGAGACATAGACAGGATTGCTAACCCAAACTGACCTAAAGGTTATTTATTCCATGTCATATGATGTTGTTTTATGAAACAAAAGCTAACTGAAAAGAGGAGGCGGGACGTATTTGTAATTAAGATGTTCATATTCAAAAGCAACTGCTACACATCCTGAGGCCCTGCTTCCCAAGAATTGACTGGACATCAACTGCTGTTGGCAAGCAAAGAATGTGTATATTTGCTTTCCTTTGCTTCCACATGTGTCTTTTGACTTTCTTCATTAAACTGACTTTATTTTGATGCATAAGCTTTTATTTTGCCTTTTTTTTTTCCTCCTGTTCTGCAAGGATGAGAATCATAAAGTGGATTTGTGACACCTGGTGGGTGGCTATCCAAGATCATCCCACCACAGTCCTTTTTGTTGATGGAGATGGAGCACTTGAATATTTGAAGGAGGATAGAAATTGGGAGAGGTAACAGGTACAGTATGGAAGAACCATTGCCAGTGACACAATAGTTGGGATTTTCTTTGTTTGTGATTATAAAGAAGAGGCAAAGGGTGAAATGAGTGCAACTAGTCACTCTTTGTGGGTGTTATGCTGTTATTTTGACTTAGGTGTATGAAACTCTTTTTTCTAAATATATATAATTTCCATTGCTAGGGTTTTGATAGTGCAGAGTCTACAAGAGTGGCTTTTGTGAAAAGACACCAGAAGCTGTTCCCATGTCAGGGTAAGTTCCATCTGGCTCCAAGACAGCAACACTGCTGGCAAAATATGAGCTCATCAACAGTATTGGTAGTGCCTCTGAGATAATATATTTAGAAAGGGTGAAAAACAGGGAGTACAGTGATAATATTTGAGAGAAATGGTTCTGCAAACACCAAGGGCAGGGAAGAAGTATGGGGAAGGGATGCTACAGGAGCCAGAGCAGATATTCCCCTGCAGCTCATGGAGCAGCCTATGGTGAGGCAGGCTGTTCACCGGCCACCCGTGGAGGTACATGGTGGAGCAGATATCCATTTGCAGCCCATGGATGATCACACACTGAAGCAGATGTGTGTGCCCAAAGGACACAGTGATCCCATGGAGATCTCACACCAGAGCAGTTTTTTTTACAGGACCTGGGAGCCCAGCAAGGACCCACACTGGAACAGTGTGTTCCTGAAGGACTCTACCTCATGGAAAGCCCATACTGTCATGGTTCATGAAGAATGGCATCCTGTGGGAAGGATTTACATTAGCAAAGTTTGTGGAGAACTGTCTCCCATGGGTGGGATGCCATGCTGGAGCAGGGGAAGGATGTGAAGAGGAAGAAGCAGCAAAAAAAAATGTGTGATGTGTTTATAACCACCATTCCTAGTCCATGCAAAAGTACTCAGGGAAGAAGGAGGAGGTAGATGAGTCAGGAGTGAAGATGATACTGGTAAGATGAGGGTGGAAGGAATTTGGGGTTTGTTGTGATCTTCTTTTTCACTATCTAAAATAAAATCATGCTAATTTTATCTTAGCTACTTTACCCCATAGGTTCTTTTATTTATATATATATACTTAGATGAGTTGACATTAGACAAAGGATGACTATGCATATGCAAATACTGAAGGCACACTTTGCAAAGAAGAGTAAAGGTGTGAGAATACATGAGAAATATACCTCATGGTTTGTGGTTTCAAGTTCTGAACCAGATCTTCACCTTCTTTAAATAAGTTCATAAAAGACTATGTGGAAATTTTTAGACTTCTCTTACTCACTGCTCAGATACACCTGCCTTAATCACACCAGTGGTTCATGACCAACTGAAAGGCCAAACTGTATGACAACTCAATCTACTTTTCACAGTTATTTTAACATGTTAGCAAGTATATTATTCTAACTTTAGTAGATGGATGAGAATTAACAAAAAAGTGTTTAGCTTTCTGCAGGAAAAGTAACAAGGATACATATGTGTTACAATAATGCATTCAAGCTTTTTTTATGGAGTAGACTATTCAACTGCTGTACTGTAAGAGTAAAAATTATGTGAAGGAATTAGAAACAAATAGGTGTTAAAAACAGGTATCATGACTTATATATCAGTGAGAGACAAAAGAGGAGTCCAGGCTGCAACTGAGGAAACTGTAACTGTGGAGTACAGGATGCAACAGATGGAGTCCACTGTGGGGATTTAATTGTGAGGTTTGAATTCAATGTCATGGTAGAGGCTTACAGCAAACCCATAGTGTTCAGCTCAGAAGAGCCACACGGGTCATTATTCCCATAGAAATAATTCCTAGGTCATAACTATTGTGCAGAAACAATATTTGAATATTCAGTTTAAAGTTCTATTGTAGCAATTCTGTTGAAAGACTAGGTAAATCAGACTGATGGCATACATTTTACATAACAAAATTTTGAATGCCATAACTGAATTTTGGGTTTGCATGGCCAGGTTTTGGTAGTGGGGAGGCTACAGGGTGACTCACACCCTTGAGAAGCTTGACAGAAGGCTCTGGAATAGACATGCCACTGACCAAGGCTGAGCCAACCAGAAATGGTGGCAACACTTCTGTAATAACATATTCAAGAAGATAAACAAAGTTGTGCAATTACAATTGTGTCCAGAGAAGAGTGTAGTGAGAATATGTGAGAGGAACAGCTGTGCTGTCACTAAGGTCAGTGGAAAAGGAGGGGGAAGAGGGGCTCCATGTGCCAAAGCAGACCATGGTGAAGCAGCTGTGCCCCTGCAGCCCATGGAGTTTCATGGGGAAGCAGAGCCTGTAGCTCTTGGTGAAGACCCATGCCAGAGCAGGTGGATACCAGAGAGAGGGCTATGAACCTGGGGCTTGAGAAGGTTCCTGGCAGGCACCTGCAGACCTATGGAGAGAGAAGCCCACACTGCAGCAGGTTTCCTGGTAGGACTTAAGATGAAATGAGGCACCCGCACTGGAGCAGCCTGTCCTTGAAGGACTGCATCCATGGAAGATTGATCACATTGCAGAAGTTTGCAAAGAACTGTTACCCATGAGATGGACTTAAGTTGAAGAAGTCCATGGAGGACTGTCTCTGCTGAGAGGGACCCCATGCTAGAGCAGGACTCTTCTCCCTCAGCAACAGGGCAACAGCAGGAATAACCTGTGATGAGCTGACCATAACTCCCATTTCCCATCTCCCTGTGCCACTGGTAGAGCTTGGGAAGGAGGGAGGGGAGAGGGGAAGATGTTCTTAAGATTTATTTTACTGCTCATTATCCTACTCTGAATTTGTTAGCAATAAACTCAATATTTCCAATTCAAGTCTGTTTTTCCTGTGATGGTATTTGGTGAGTGATCTCTCATGAATCTCATCTCAACCCACAAACCTTTTGTTACATTTTCCTTCCTCTGTCCAGTTGCAAAGGGGAATGATGGAGTGACTTCAGTAGGTAGTTGATGTCCAACCCACTACACTAATCTAAAACATTTGGAACTGGATATGAAAGCAAAAGTTCTTAAGTGTTTGAGAACACACCAATCCTGGCAGATGTAGAGTTGTTTGCTATTTATCACAGTACTGAATGCATGTCACACAGAATTAGCAGCACCTATAATTTATGTTAACTGCAGTGCAGTATTGCACTTCATTGTAAATTCTTCATTGTGTCCTGTGATTTTATTACAGTGGATAATGTTGTCTTTTGCTCAATAGCTGGGGTAAGGCTCTGTCTCTAAAAGTAGTCATGGTAGTCTTGAAACTGATACAGAAAAAAACAAAAAGCAAATGAATAAACAAAACTCAAAAAAGATTCTTCCTTCACCTTGTCTTATTCCCTGATTGACTTAAGTTTCGATGGACTCATCACACCTCAGAGCAGACAAGCACTAAAACTGCTGCAGCAGAGTGGAATGCTGCAATCATATCAGTAGGGTGGCATAGATTTGCAAAGGTAAGGATTTTGCTCACTTTTCTGTCACTGCAAGATTAGAACAGCCATTAACTTAATCAAATTCCTGTACTCTTTAGAAATGCTTGTAGGCACGTTATCATGGACTGCTACTATGCAGCATTTTGTCAATCTCTGGTGTTTTACAATGTATCAGCCTTAGTATTAGCTGCCGTGCTTTACTATGCATTGTCACTGGAAAGATTATTTGAGAATGAAGAATCTCTGACAACAATTTTTCCATCACTATCAAAAATTAAATTTATTATTTTTGTTTCCAAACAAGAGTCTGGGAGTTCTCATCTTGTATTGCCATCCTTGTTTCTCTTATCTACTTATTAACCACTGAGGCAGAAAAAAACAGCTACAGAGAGCATAGGAAGGAAAAGATAGGAAAGGAAGAATCATAAATGCAGTTAATACTTGAAGAAACTTAGAAAAAAATTAAAAGACAGGCACACTGAATTAAAAAAAAATATCTTTCATCATTAAAACTTTACTTTTAGAATTTAAATTAGAATTCACATTTTCCTACTCTATGATGGTTAGAGCTGCTGAGTCATAGAATCATGGATTTGGTCATCGACATGGATGCCTTCCAACTCAGCATACTCTAATTCCTGGACTTGCGCAGGACACCCCAAGTGTCACACTATGTGCTTGGGTGTTGTCCAAACACTTCTTGAACTCAGACAGGCTGATGTTGTGACCACTTCCCTGGGGAGCTTGTTCAAGTGCTTAACCACCTTCTGGGTGAAAAATCTTTCCTTGCTATCCAGCCTAAACCTCCCCTGACTCAGCTACATGCCATTTTTAAGTCCTGTCACTCATCACCAGGGAGAAGAAATGTATACCTTCCCCTCCTCTTCCCCTCATGAGGAAGTTGTAGACTGTAACCTCAGTTGTAGACCCTCAGTTTTCTCCAGGCTGAACAGACCAAGTGACCTCAGCTGCTCCTCATAAGTCTTTCCCTCCAGATTCTTCACCTTCCTTGTGGCCCTCCTTTGGATGCTCTCTAAGAGGTTAATATCTTTCTTGTATTTTGGTGCCTAAAACTGCACTCACTATTCAAGCTGAGGTTTGCTCCAGTGCAGAGCAGACTGGGATAATCACCTCCTTTGCCCAGTAGGTGATGCTGGGCTTAATGCACCCATCTCTAGGCTTTTGGAAGCAGAGAGAAAAATCAAGCAGGACAAAATGCAACTGACTTAAAGACCATTACTTTTCTCCTCTTCTTTCTCTGTATACCATTTCAGAAGTAAAAGGAAGGCAGGGAGCAGATGTACTTCAATATTACCTGAAGAGACAGTTGTTTCAGTACTTAATACTCTAGCATCTTGAAATAATGCACATAAGACAAGAGGAGCAAAGAAAAGAGAGGGATATCTAAACCAGAATATTAATGAAAATACATAATGAATAAGAGTATAAATGCTATTTTTGTTCCTGTGAAAGTAAATATCTCAGACTTACCATGGCATTTTCTCCCTCCTGCCCTGTGCTTCTGGCATCTAGAGGCTGCCATTAACACCAGGTTATTAAGAGAAAAGCTGTGAGAAGTCTTGGTGAAAGGAAAAAAAGGGATTTGTTGAGGGAGACAAAGGAAGCAGTGACAACACAAAGTGAAACAGGAGATTGTAGTGCTTGAGCTAAAAGAACCCTCTGCCACCATTGGCTGCTTCAAGCTACAGCTTCATTCTGACTTTCAAGATGCAGCAGCCTTAAGGATTTAGAGGAATTTGTGAGGACTGCATTCATGAAGTTATAGTGTGAGTTGAGAAGATGGTTAAGTTGGATAAGGGAAACAAAAAGGAAAGGAATAATACAGAGGGAACAAGTTCTAAGCCTCAAAACAATAAGCTTTGTCATTACTTAGAGTGTGACACTATTCAGGTGGGAAAGAAGCAAGGAAAACTATAGAAACTAAGTGGAAAAAAGTGTAACAGCAATCAGTTTCTAGAAAGACTATGTTCCTGTCTTTATAGCAATAATTTAAAATCCTTATTAATAGGCCATAATTTTTTTTTTAGAATACTTTCCTTTATAAAAGAAAAGGGATCTTTTCTACTTCTTTCTGACCCATCTGCCCTTTCCCACGCCCCCAAAACAGATACTTTGATAGGAAACTAAGAATTGACATGTTCTAAATAAGTATACTTGAAAAGGATTTATTGCAGTACTGGTTTCTCAAGGCAGCAGTTGTTCCATTGTTTTTGCTGCATGGCTGAAACAGTCTTCACTTGCAGGAGTAGGCCCATGAGTTTCAGAGTTAACAATGAGGTTAGGAGGGAGGGAGAGGGGATGATGTGGGAATATGGACAGTCAAACCATAATTCTGCCCTATCATGAATCTCAGCAAAGCTATACTGTCATGAATAATAAATAGTCCATCTGAGTCCAGATTAAATGCAGAGATTTGTCCCTGCCAGGGAAAGGTAGAGAAAGGTACTGAGATAAAACATAGTCTAGGAAAACAGAAAATCTTTATCTAGGTGGACAAACTTTGTGTTCAGCATACTCATATTAAAGATAAGTTTTAAATTTAAAATAAGTAGTCTGTGACTGAAATGAAAGCCTAGGAAGATTGCAAAGGGATTTGAAAACAGCAACTTGTGCCAAATTGGTCTTAGGATAAATGACTATTTTGATAATTTCTTTAAGTGGAGCATTTCAATGTCAGTGTGTTCCCTTTCAAAATGGAATGGAACATTTTGATTGCTCGATTTGAAATTATTTTCTTCTGTGGAATGTCCTTCACATTATATAAAAGAGCAGAATTAGAATTGATCATCTTCTAACTAAACATATTTTTTTTATTAGCAATAATAATTTATCATACATCTGTGAAAGTCCAATAAAATTTTGGGTGTTTTTGATATTTGACAGAGCAAAAAAAAGTGAACCCACAGAGTTTTATTGAAACAGGAAAGCTTTCTTCTGTTTGTTTCAAATGTATGAAAAAATACTGTCATAATAATCCAGAGCAACTATTTACAGCTTTTATATTTTCCAGTTTTCAAGGAACACCATGGAGTCTAGTCAGTTCTCCAAGCTTTTGGTCCAAGAGCAAGTAACACCAGTTTCCAAGAGCTACCCAGAAAAATAAAAACACTAAAATAAAAACGCATCCTCAGGGAGCAAGAGTTCTGGCACAAAATCTATCCTGGGGCAATCAACTGCAAAAATGTAGCTAAATATGTGCCATCTGTGAAAGAATTTGTCCAGCGAAATCAGCAGCATTTCTCTTACAAAGCACGCAATTGCTTCAGGATGTGGGTCTATGCAGGTAAATTCAGCATATCTAAAGCTGTTTCCAGCCTGTTATCTTGAAATGTTTGAAATGGTGACTGCATTTTTTGTGGCAGGGTTTACTGCAGAGGCCATAACACAGAGAAGCTTCTCGATGTTTATTCCAGCATTCGAGTGACTTGTTTACCCCTGAACAGATGGTCATTCAACCACAGCATACATCAGCTGACACCTTTATTGCCCTAATAAGGATCAGGAAGAATCACCAACAGGTTTCTATCTTGTTAACACAGCGGGATGTGCAGGCTACAGCATAACACTGCTAAGTGCCAGAGGTATCAAACTAGATGGATCCACCAGGAGTGCGGCAAACTCGTCTGCCTTGTGTTATCAGAGCCCTGGTCTTTGCACTGGTACTGGATAAAAAAGGCTTGTGTTTCTCTCCTAACAGGTTTACTGATCTGCATAATTTCCTGATTTTTCTTTGCTTTTACAGTTATATAATATATGCAGTTCAACCAGAGGACACAAAAGTTGTGGGAAAGAGCATTCAGGCTCACTGCTTGAATGGGATTTGTTCTTTGAATTACACAAAAACAAGGATGGCAAGTCTTGTGGAATAGGCATTGGTGTCATTCCAATAGGAACTGCCAAGCCCTTGGGAGAGGGCAGCAGTAGAACTTTGTGTCACAGTGTGGGTGTACACCATGGGGTTCTAGGCTGCAGCCAGCTGTGGGGGAGGAGAGAAAGATACACCCCCAGAGACATCATGAGAAAGACCTCAGGCTGAGGGGTCTGCACCTGCTGTGGGCACCCCACTGCTCCTGAAGCACATGACACCAGAAGGAAGGTCAGGGTCCATCGTAGAACCCATTAGACTCTACCATTTTTAGCTCCATCTACATGGGGTGTTCCCTGGATCCAGAACAAGATTTGGGGCATCATCTTCACCTTTTCCAAATGCATTAAATGTTGCAGTGCTTAGAACTACCATACAGCTGGGCCAAAGAAACGAAATGCTGGAATACCTGTGTCAGGATGTTTGGTCACCATTTTCACTTGTTTTGTTTTAAAAAAAATACATTATTTGCATTAAATGTTTGTGCAAAAGTAACCCTTTAACCCTTTTTCAGTAGCAATAGCTGACACACAGCAGACTTCCAAAATTAATAAAATGTATTTTGCTTAATACATTAAGGTCTTGTCCTCCTAAATACACAAAGGCAAAAGGTTTTAGAAGAAAATGCAAGCAAATTTATCCATCTCTTCTCTACAAAAGATCTGACCAGAGCTGTATACACACTGTTGCATTTTGCTTGCCTTCTATCCAAAGACATCCAGCAACTCCCAAGACCATTTTCACATACTGCATTTCTAGCATCCCTGTTTGTAGAAATGGTGCAGCAAATATAAAGCAATATGTAACTTCTGGCAATGTATGTGTCTGAAACTCTCTAAATATTTTTTTGTATGATTATTCACTGTAATTAAGCCCATTCAAAAGTAACTGAGTCACACAAATGCTCTATGATGTAGTTTACTGTTTAGCTAAAATGTACAGCCTGTGGTGCTGTTTCTGTTCTTCTTTCACCTTGATAGTGTCTTAGCTCTAAAGGTGCACCATTGAAGATATCTTTTGTCTGACATACCTGTCAAAATAAAATTTGATTATTAATTTTCTTTTTACTCTTATTAAAGCAACAATCAAAATATAAGTAAAGCAAATTATGGCAACTGTGAAAGTAAGCCCTCCCTCACAAGTAAAATCTGCCCCAGAGGAATTCCAAGTGCTGAAACAGTGTTAAGACTACTGTATGCATCAAAGGGGAGTATTTAGTGCTTTTAATAATAAAACGGTATTTCAGAAATAGTTAAACAACTTATAAATGAGGAATACCATTGTTATCCCCAGTAGTGACAATACAGTAGATTCTCCTAAACAAAGTTCTCCTAACAAGATAAACGTTTATCCAAACCATATAACTTGAACTTCAATCAAAAGTACTGTCCTTCAATCCCACATTGCTGCTGCCACAGGGATGATCTGGAGCTGGGGTACTAAGGCACAGACAGCAACACGCGACAATTTGTGCACCAGTTAGGGGATGCTAATCTGATACTGACTTCTCTTTGAATTTCTATGGCACTCTTTGAGTGAGGTGATCCTAGGAAGTGTCTGCACGTGTAAGAAACTGAAAAAGCAGAGCATTCTAAAATTTAATAACAACAATTTATTTTCCAATAATTTATATTATTGCTGAAAAAATCAGGAATTGAATTAACAGATTTCAGTTCCAATATATTGTACTAAATCTTCATGACTCCTCCTGCTTAAAAATAAATATTTTTTTCTTCCATCCATGCTTCCATCCAATACTTCCATCCATTTTTTGTATTTTACTGAGGTACATCCCACATTTACAAGTTGCAAACAGCTATGCTTTTATTCTTGCAACTGCTAGTAAAATCACACTTCTGGGGCTTACTGACACCAGTACTTGATTTTCCATAAAAACACACAGGGTTTTTATTTTTGTAACATTACTCAAATGAGAAAATCTCCTCTACAAGCCCTGTTAACCCTATATGCATTCATATTCTTATGTCTGTATATAGGCATGCATCCCTTAATTTTCATTAATATAATTTATTGGAAGAATGTGAATTTTACACAAAGAGGATCCACTGAATAAAAATATATTTTTGTAGTTATTCCCATGAAAGCAAGATGCCCACTGTTTGAAATATATAGTCTTTGCAGAATACTTGCATGGGGCTGACATATTAGACACAGTTTCTACAGGAGATGTGTCTTTATGGAAAATGAGTTTTAGGGCATCTCAGATGAGCTGAGAAACTATGTTTAGATGACTGACTCAAGTCCTTAGTTGGTTTGTTAGGTGACGTCAATGTCATGGATGACATTTGGATTTCCAGGTCAGAAATTATTTTCCAAACACCAGCAAACAATTAACAGTTGACAAAAATATATTTAAGTGTCCAATAATATTCAAGCCTCCAAAAATCTTCACAAGACTGAGGATATGGCGTGAGACTTATGGGAGGTCTGAGCAAGAGAGAGGACAAGGATAATAAAACCAGTCTCTTCTTTCTACCATTGCCAATTTGATAAATATCTCTTGGAGCTAGTGTTAGGTGTCAGATGAAGCATCTAAAGCGGGCAAAAAGTAATACATCATATAAATAAAAATGAAACTCTCAGCATCTGACAAAAAATACCCACATTGCAATACTTGCCAGTCATAACTGATTCTCGAAGTAGAGACAGGAAACATACTGAAAGACTTTTAGCCCTTCACCTTGCCACAGAAAACAAAAATGGCTTCATTCACCCTAGAAAAACACTGGCATATGAAGTATAATTTTTCTCTCAAAAAAGTATAATTTTTAATGTAAAAGAAAGGCAGAAAGCAGCTGTAGGATTGTTTAGCATTCCAAACTGACTTACCCACTTCAGAATGTCTTTTCTAAGTGAATATTTAGTAGTGCAGCTGGCATTGTTACTGATTGAAGAACTCCATTTATCACATTGAGCATCTTACTATCCTGGAAAAATCTCTCACAACTTCCTACTCAATTTATCCATCATCTGAGCTCAAATTTCTTATTTGTTTACTTTTTTCCCCCTCTTTTGGTTTTTTCTTTTGTTTTCCTTCCTTTCCTTGATCCCCTTCAATCTTGTTGCCTTTCCCCCCATAATTTTCTTCTCCCTCTAACTTCTCCTTTCCTGACCTTCTCACATGTCACTTTACTCTTCCTTCCCTTCAATTTTTAACAGGTCTGAATATTTACTTGCAAAGTAACAGAAGAAGAATTAAAAAAACCCCAAAAAAACAGCTATGGAAGACAGACTTAATTAAATGCTAGCCATTAATTTGTAGCAAACGTTTTAATAAGAGAAGCCATGTACAATGATTTAAGGGTTAGAGATATAATTATTTGTGTCCAAAGAACCTCATTGTTAGAACAAAATCTGAAATAGTAGCTACTGCAACATGGATTTCAACAAAATGTGGTGATTTTTATGCATTTCCGAATAAGGTATTTTGCTTAGTACTAAGGTGATGATGGTGATGGAAGCAAGAAAACAGGTTATATAAATCTATAAGAGGCAGCAAAGTCTGGGTTTTCAGAATGTTAAATAACTTTCTCTGAAAGGTTACTTTCCAAAGGGCATAAGAGAAAAATACTTGTTAGATTTCTATCAGAATGGGTTTTTTTCATGCTCAGTTAGTGGTGCATCATACTTTAGTTGTTCTGCTGTGTTTACATGCCTAAGAGTTCCAGAATACTGATCTCTTTTTAGCCCAAATCACACTGGAAATATTATTTGTATTTACACTGAGTCATAAAAATAAGCAACTAAATAAAACCATCAGGAGCACTCCTAACAGCAGATACGTATCCTGTAAAGGTAAAATATGCATGCAGTACAACATCCTGCACTTAAATCCTTTAATTTCAGATACAGATTATCTCAATTTAAATAGTTTTTGTACATCAATATTCCTGTCTCTTAACCAGATTCAGCAATAAATCTTATATTATTAGAAATGGCATGTATTGATTCCTTAGTGAAGCAGAGACCCAAATTTAACAATAATCTCCACAGTAAACACACATGACACCCTCTAGGAATAGGAAAAAAATTGTCATACTGATTCCTTTTTCCTTTATTTTCTTCCTTCTCTTTTTGTTAAACAGAGTATGCTTAGCTAGCTGTACACTCTCCCCTCTTGATTTATTTTGGAAGTCCCCATATCATGCTATGCCTTAAGCAATTTTTCTTTTAACTTAAGTGTGGAAATAGTAAAAGGACCAAAAATGCAGCATGTTGCTAAGATCTTAATGCAGTCAAAGATAATCCAGAGGCAATCTAAAGACAAGTATTTGGCAACTCAGGAAAAAAGTACCTCCTTTTCTGCATGATAATGTATTATTTTTGTACAGTACATTTTACTTCAATTTTATTATTTCATAAATTTTAATACTACATTAAATAGGTAAATATAGAAAAAATGAAACTTTAATGTATCCAAACCACATTTATAAACATTAGCTAGTATATTGTATTCGAATGTCAAACAAGCAAACATTACTTTTACAAATGAGGGATAGCAAAAGCAATATCTTCCCTAGAGAAATCAGCAAAAATAAGTTTCATCTCCGACACTTTAGATACAATTGCTAAAAATAAAGATTCTTTACAAGAGACTTGAGGTACTTGCTGTGTCCAGCTTCATGGACAGTTATTGCATTTTTTTCTGTATAATAGCACAGTAACAGGCACAATAAAGCTTTGATTTTAGTGGTGTTTCTGGCAGCTGCCTTTCAAATGCTCTTAATTATTATTAAAACCTTCTCAATGTTAATGTAGAAAAGGTGCATTTATCAACAGTCTACCCATCTTCTCAGATAATAGTCTTCTGTGAAGTGGAATCATGGAATGTAAAAAGCAAGATCAATTGCTATTTTGGTATGAATTATTTTAAGTAGATCCTACTTTTCCTAACTCTGCAGGCTGCACTTTTCATTTCTACAGGAGCAATTTCATTTTAGTGGGAGCTGTTTATTCAATGCAAATTCCAAATTTAAAGCATGCTTAGAATCTAGCAAATAATCAGAATGGAAATACAAAGAAAAATAAATGTGTGCTGCCTTCATGGATACTTTTTCAGTTTATTTACTTTTTCTGTTTCTTAATTTTGAAGATGATGAGGTGTGTCTTTTCTGGATGCTTCACTTTATGAATAATCTTCATTGAGAATTAAATTTTATACTGTGGTGTGAAAAATAGGACTGCGTTTCAGACAAAAGTAGGATATTGGTCACAACTTGTCTCTAAATTGTACAGCTATGTGCTTTTGAAAACAGAATTCTAATCTAAAATCCATTCATTATGTGAGTAGATCTGTGCTTTAATTGGTGTAACAATACCAAATGCTGCTACTTTGGTAGGCAGAAGATTCCGTGGATGAAAGTGTATTTTGCTTCAGGGTGAGACTGGAATGCAAACAATTTAAAATCCTTATTTTATTGTATTTCTGGTTTTTATTCTTATGTTTTGTTTTTTGTTTTGAACCAGCCTTGTCTGTGTACTTCCTGTAGTAGTCTTGAAAAATCAAAAGTGTAACAAAAGAAATAATATTTTTGTCCACATTTAGGAGAAATGTCCATTGCATCTTGTGAAGTTATTTCAAATAGTACTTTGAAACTAGAGAGCAGAATAATAAAACACAGTAATCAAACTTTGCTTTACAGTAGCTAATGAACTCAATAAATCAGAATCCTTCCCCATAACCTCAGAACCCAGGCAGTATTGCTGCCACAGACAGCCCACTTGGGGAGAAAATATTGCTGTTTGTTCTCCTGGGTACTCAGCACTCATGGAGAATGGCAGTAGCTCACATGGCCAGTCCAGTCTGATCCTGGCTCAGGATGCTCAGCAAAGCCCATCCTGAGGATTCTCAGTGAACAGAAGTGGCTGCAGCACAGGTAGGTGCTGGATTGGAGGGATGTCTCCAGAGGATGAAGTAGCACTGGGAGGATACCTCTGCCCAGGAAAAACACTACTCTGTCCATGTGCTCAGGCAGGGCAGTGACAGGGAGGTGCTGAGAGCTTCTGGAACATGATTTGGTCTGCATGGTAGAAGACAAAGCTTCCCTGGAGACAGAAATCCAGACTTGTTTGAGCATGCTGCAGCACACCTGTCCATCAGTGGCAGTGTGCACTGGTAGGAGGACACAATACAGCTTTCAATACACCAGTACACACCAGGGACAATGAAATACCTGCTGTTCCAGCAACTGGAAATCTTGACCATTTAACCCCTTGTTGGGCTCAGAAGTGAACTCTCAGCAGCATTTTCTTCTCTCAGAGCGTGTCTTTTCCTCCAGATCAATAAAAACAGGAGTAAGACATCCAGAAGGGGCTGTGGATGTGGAAGGAGAGGTATAAATTCAGCCCATGTTCTTCCAGAGGCCAGGCCATAATTTTGACTGGCTCATCCATCTTCTTTTGTTTGTTGGTTTTTATTCTCCAGCAGCTCTGTGGTGACAGTTAATTCCACCAGGAAGATCAAGGGACACTCAGTGTCACTGCGCAGCAACATGACTCACAGGAGCCCAACCATATTTTGGCTTGCTGCCTGTCCTCACCTGGTGCTTGCAAAATCTCTGTAGTATCTTGCTGGCATTGCCTTCTCCTGCTGCATGCCCCAGCTCTGAACATGGAGAGAACCCACAGAGCACAGCTGGAACACGAGAACCTGTGCTACCCACGGGCCTGGAGGTACACGGGTGTGAGTGCATCCTCCTGCGTGTTGGCATGGATGGGCAGGGCCCTGTGGGGGCAGGCTGAGGGCAGGGCAGTATGGACAGGTACGGGCAGGGTGAGCAGCATTAGAGTAGGATGTATACAGGGCTCTTGTGGAGGGCTGCTTCAGTGTGTGGTTTGGTGCAAAGAGAGGGGAAAAAAAAGCCAAAAAAGGGATATGACTCCCTAGAAGATGCCCAGAGAAGCTGACAATACTCTATCCTCGGCAATGTTCAGGGCAAGCGAGGTTGGATGGAGCTTTGAGCTTCCTGGTCTGATGGAAGGTGTCCCTGCCGATGGCAGAGAGGTTGAAACTAGTGATCTTTAAAGTCCCTTCCAACCCAAAATCATGATTCTGTGATTCAAAACAGGAATAAAGTAGCCTGTACTGAAATTCTGTCTGCTGTGGACAGATTGCAGTAGGTACTTATCATAACTGACATACATCTGCATGAATGTATATTTGAAATCACGTACTACTGAAATGTAGAAAATAGCAACCTGGTTGCCTTCAGATCCTTTGGCTGTTGATTGCCTACACCAAATAGAACATGCTAAAATTGTAAACTAAAGCCCTTTGATACATAGTAAAATTCACTGTTACATTGTAACTTATTTTTCCACAATAATTTCTTTCATAATAGGATTTATCTTTAGAAAAAAATCCATGAATAAATAGCAGTTTTCCGATTAAATGGCAGGTTAAAAATAACTTGTCCTCTGTTATATTAGTACAGTGAAAACTGGAGAAAACAGTAGAACTCAAGAGATTTTATAATTCTAAAATATGAGTTTATGTTTTAAAGATATAACTGCTAAGTAAGAAAAAAAAAAGCCACAGTTTTTGTCACTTAAAAGATTTGTAAAAATTTTTACAAATGAAGAAAAGGTTTCTTGAAAACTGCAGTCCCTCTTAATTGCCAGGAAAAAAAAAATAAACAACAAACCTGTTTCTAATAATTTCTAGAATCTGACAGGACTCTTTTAGGCCTAGTTCTGTAACAGGCTACTGCCAGAGACAGATAGCTAAGTGGAAGCTAATTGGGAAAGATAGATAGGCACCTCCAAAGTCAACCACAACATCCTAAAACTAAATCCTCTAAATTTGATCAGATGAATCATTCTTAAAGGTGGTTCCTTAGACCATAAACAAAAACATGGTCGAATAACTTGGGTTTAGGCACCTGAGACATTTCAGATCAGAAAAATTAATCGTGTCCTTAGACTGATATCATATGTGAAGTTTAGACTCTTAAAAATAGAAAAATATATATAACCTTAAGTGAGACACTTAGCTAGTAAAATACTTTTGTTTGTATAGCACTTGGAGTACATTAACTTTGACCTAAGAAATTTTTATCTGCTCACTTTCTACTCAAAATTTAATGTCATCTAATTATCCTAAGGAAAAATAAAATCTTCCTTTGAGCAGAAAAAAAAATATGGACTTCACACATACACAGACATTCAAATGTATATCTTGATTTCCACTGTTGATTCCTCAATAGACAGCAGAGGAAAGGATTTTGTTTGCACAGAGTCAAGTCTTGAGATCTGCTGTGCTTGCTTTGTACAGATTAACTCTGTAAACAGCCAGTAGAGAATATTCCCTGTGCAAAATCCTAAAGTGGCATACAGACATCATAATTCCTGTGTTTCTTTCCAAACACTCTTAAACCTCAAAGATAGCGGAATGAAACATCAAAGAAAAAATATTTTAAATCCCTGTATTTTTAGATACTAGATCAGCAACTTCAGCTGCACAAGCAGAGCAGGATTAACAATATTGTTTATTTTTAATTTAGATTAGTAATCTGCAACCTCTGGGATCCTGATCTGATACCTAGATTTGGAAACCTATCATTCGTCTTTCTGTCCCAGGTTTATCATCCTGAAATTGTGAACTAAATAGAATTAATCAGAAAATTGGTAAAGAAAATTCATACTGGGCCAATATTGTTATGCTGTGTTCTGTTCTGTTTCTTGAAATACTGTCATCCTCTTTATTATAATCTGAAAATTATAAATCAGTGCTTACCATTAAAACAACCAAAACAACTAAAATATAATGCTTGATTTCAAAATGTTTTTATGTAAAGCTTCTCATTGTCCAAATGTTCATCTGTTTTTAACCTTGTTGGCTTTAATTCAATTCCAAATCAGGATTATCCATTCCATTTCAATATTTGCCTAAAGTTTTATGCTGATTCCTTAGTATTCTGTTTGCTTGAGTGCTTGTTCCTGGGGCGGGGGGGGTTGGGGGTGGGCATGTTTTTCCTGTTTGGTTTTATTTACTTCTATTTCACGATTATCCATTCCATTTCAATATTTGCCTAAAGTTTTATGCTGATTCCTTAGTATTCTGTTTGCTTGAGTGCTTGTTCCTGGGGCGGGGGGGGGTGGGGGTGGGCATGTTTTTCCTGTTTGGTTTTATTTGCTTCTATTTCACTCTTCTTATTTCAGTGAACTTCTTTCAGGTGAAAAATAACAAAAAAATAATTCAAGAATAATGTTTTTCAATAATGCCTTTAGCCTCTTGTGAAAACACTCTAAAAAGCATTTATTGAAACAATTTTGATTTAACTGTATTTTAACATATATTTTTTCTAAAATTGTTATTGTATTGCTAAGTCTATTGGCATGAATGTTTCTTTTTGGTTATTTTTTAAGACTTTATTTTTTCTCTTAAGAAAATTATCCAATTAAAGTTATTATTAACCTTTCTCTCTTAAGGTTCAATTCATAACCTACAACCAAGTTCTGTCATTGAAGCAATTAACTGGATATGTTAATTACAAGAATGTATCCCTGTCCTGATTTCATCTGAGACCAGGGTTACTTTTCTTATTAGCAGCTGGTACAGTGCTGTGTTTTGGAGTTAGGATAAGAATGTTGATGACATACTGATATTACAGCTGCTGTTGAGCAGTGGTCAGGGACTCATCAGCTTCTATAGTGTCCTACCAGCAAGGAGTCTGGAAGGCACAAGAAGTTGAGAGGAGACACAGCCAGGACAGCTGACCCAAACTGGCCAAAGGGATATTCCATACCATATGGCTTCATGCTCAATTGCAGAGAAAGCTGGCTGGGTATTGGTTATTGGGTGGTGAGGTGATGCAATGAGTATCACTTGTTCTGTACATTCAAATCCTACTATTACTGTTGTTATTATTATTATTAATAATAATAATAATGATTCTATTGTTTCTGGGTTTATTATTATTATTTTCCTTTCTTTTTCTGGCTGATTAAACTGCCTTTATGTCAAGCTGTGGATTTTAGGCCTTTTTTTCCTGATACTTTCCCCCATTCCACTGATGGGGTAGTGACGGAGCCTGCTGGGTTAAACTAGTTAGTGGAGGGTTAAAGAGTGGGGAAAAGCAGACAGGAAATGAGTTGAAGCTTCACATTTTTATTGTGATATTTCAGGTGTTCTCTCAGGTGCTTGACAGAATTGAATCTGTGCTTTTTACTTCTATTTACTGTATTTGAAGAAAGACTTGTAGGACTATGAGGACGAATTCTCACAAAGAAGCAAAATTAAGGTATGGAGTTTCAGATGGACAGATCTCATTTCAGAGGTTATCGCTTTTCTCCTGAACAATTTATTAGACAACATTATTGCCCTCATGACAGAACAGTGTTCTTTGTTGCTGGTTCCTTCTGCAGCATTACAGCACAAGAAGTACTTACTTCATTCTAGATGCAGCTGCAGAGACAAAAAGAAAAAAAAAACCAAACAAAAAACCCCAAAACAAGAAACAAAACCTCTCTATGTTATGTCTTCAATCAGAAGAGTTAGCTAGCACCAAAATTTCTGCAGATGGTCCCATCAGATCTATGTGTACAGAAAGAGTTAAATGATTTACTGTATGTCTTCATGTCATTTCCAGCCCTGTAGACTCACCTGCTGACCCTTTTCTTTTGAAACTGAAGACACCATTGCTGCTCCAGCTGTAATTGATCCTCTCAGTGGGTAATTAGTTTTACAGTCAGAAATGCATTGGGATTACATTGAGGGAATGCACTGAGGGGCAAGTCCTGCTTGAAAAACTGAATTTCCTTTATGACAAGGTTACTCACTTAGCTGATGAAGGGAAGCCAGTTGATCTAATTTATTTTGGATTTCAGTAAAGCTTTTGATAATGTCTCTCACAGTCTTTCTTCTGGACAAAATGTCCAGCACACAGCTGAATAAACACATCATCTGATGGGAGAGCAACTGGCTCACAGGTCAGGCACAAAGGTCTGTAGTAAACTATTACATCAGGCAGGTGACTAGCCACTACCAGGGTCCTGTAGGGCTCCATTTTAGGGCTAGTTCTCTTCAATGTCTTTAAAAATGACTTTGATGCAGTACTTGAAGGCATGATAATTAAGCTTGCTAATGACACTAAATTGGGAGGAGCTACAGAATCCTTTGAAGGCACAGAGGCCTTGCAGAGAGATCTTGACAAATCAAAGGGCTGGGCAATCGTGAGCAATATGTAGCTTAACTAGAGCAAGTCCTGGTTTCTGGTTCTGTGAGCACAGTTATGAGCACTCTGTCCTCATCCATGCCAATGTACCTGTATTGATATAGGAGAGAACTTGTTATTCCAGAGAGAAATACCTTTTAAGTTATGTATATGTTAATATACTGGGTTTCATTTGGTCCACAAGTCCTATAAATACTTTAGTAGAGTTCTTTTAAATGTTTAGTGCAGATGCTGGCAGAAAAACTTCTGACTTCCTTTTTAATAAACATCTCAGGGAATTGTCCTTCATCCTGTAAAATCAAATCAGAAAATAATGTTCTATCCAATAGCTGTCAGCTGTTTATCTACATAGTTTTCTAGTGCATTTTGTGTCATAAACTAAGAAAGTACCTACCCAGAATTTCTATGTGGGAAAACAGGGATACTATATGATATTTTTATATTAGGCCTATAGCAGGAAGAATCTTTTTGCATCCAAGAGCAACAGAATGTATAAATATTCTAATTAGAGATCTAAGTTTAGGATAGCTATCTTGACAGTACAGATGTGTGACTGAGTCATATTAAACTCTAAGTGTTCATTGCTGTTAAATCTATATACTCATTCCTACTTTCATAACTAATCAAGTTGACATTTCATGTTTGAGACATGCAGATTTGAAGTCTGTCTGCTGACTCCTTTAAAAGTGTAATAGTTGGTGATTAAATGTTTCAGGGGCATAAAAGATATTCATGCTCTATGCCTTGTTATCAGAGCTTAAATGACTGATCCCTTAAAAAACAGTAGGAATGTGGATTAAAATGCAGGGTTTTTTTAACATCTGCATACAGAATTGAAATAAACAATAAAAATTAGAAGCTTGAAATAAAGATTTTCAGATAAGCAAGTATCTCAGATAAAATACATAATCATTTTGTTTCATTCCTACTGAGCTAGCATAGAGTATCATAATGAAATAGAAAAACACCTAGTTAAAGAGTTTGATAGATGTTTGGGTACAGTTTTGAACCTCATCTATATAATCTATTCACCCAGGACATCACTATATTTGCTCTTTTGCATTTTAACTAAGAAAACAGAGGGGATCCTGTCCGATACAACTAGAGTTGTTCCATCTAAACAATTTAGTACTAGGTAGTTTTCAAGTCAAATATGATCCTGTTAGATTTCTCTGTCTTGGATGTGAGTAGAAAAACCTTAGCATGAGCGACTTACCCAAAAACTCTGACGAGAAATTTTCTTGATTCATAGATAAGATACAGCACATTAATGCTTTTCATTAGAGATTTTATTCTGAAATGGAATTAAAGGAATTAGTCCCTTGGTTCACTGAGATAACTGTTCACCAAAATACAGGCACACTATCCAAATGCTGATTTTGTTGCTATTAAATTCTAGCTCCAAATGGATGATTCTGAGTTTAAGGTTATAAATTTCATGTTTTTCCACAGAAGAATATGCAGGTACAGAAGGCATAAATGAATATAAATACTCTTATTTTAAGAAATGTAAACATGCTTGAATTTCAATAAATAATACAAGTGTTAATATATAAAGGCTAAATTATTTTATATTAGAAAACTAACAAGACCCCTCAAAAACACCTGATTAAAATTTTGGTAAATTACAACGTTGGATTATGTTATATTGTATCTATACTATATTAATTTTAAGTAAGACCTTCCTTCTGCTTTCCTTTATTCACCTATTGTTCAAACCAGAAAGATGATGTGACTGGTGTATTTTTTCAAACATCCTGTGCTTGCATCAAATAGAAAGTTTCAAATAGCATACTAGAAAACATCCTGTGTTCAACCTGATTTATATTTAGGTGCTCCAGGTACAAAATTGTGTTTGGCAATAGATGAAACAGAAGATGGTGACAAGGTAAAATATGTCTAAACAGCTGTATTAACAGCCTGTAGCAACGTCCTGCTGTGATGCAGCATCATTCAGACCTATGGAGATGTTAGATGAACCTTTAGTTTCATATAATGCTGCTGCATGTCCCTGTATAAATATCTGAATATAAGCATAAAGCTTTCTGTTACAGAAAATGCTAACACGCATTTGAAACCTCATGGAAAATAACACTAACCTCATTTTTGCATTTATTTGTAAAAGTGTGTTAGAAAATATAAAAATATCTCAAAGTAAACTCTTCAGCAAGGAAGATGAAACCATCACATTAATAATAATTCCAGGAGTAATATCACATTACTCCTGGAAAAGAAATCCTGTCATTAAAATAATCCTGCTGGTTAAGAACTGGCAAAACTGGCAGCTGTGTATGACTCTTCCCAAAACTAAAACACTCAGACTCAAAAGGGAAATACAAAGGTGAGCACCACAGCAGAGGAAGGGGAATTCACTAGGAAGTATGTATGGAAAAGGTTTAATTGCTTATTAATAGAATCTATTTTCCACAATAGAATTAAATGATGCATTTTTTTTCCTGTAAAAATAAAATCTGCATTAAAAAATAATTTCTTGATTTGAGAGATGTGATTTTCATCACTAGTAAATTGCCAACCTGACTTTTTTATTTTCTCCCCATTAGAAATTTTTAATGTTGCAAATACACATCATATATGTCTAGGACATGTTATGTCTGCCAGTCATGCCCTGTGCTGTAAATTAGGTGAACCAAGCTACATAGTCACTGATCTCATATAGGAATATACACATGATACATAGAGTCTTGTATTCCATGCATTCTGTACCTGAAATGTGACAAAAATCTCATTCCACCATATCCTTGACCTTTCACAGGAAGCAGTTCTGCAAACACAGTCTTTCCAGCTGTTTCATATTATGTGCTGTCAGTTTTTAATGATACTCCTCTTACATGCAAAAGACAGCTCCTCATTACTCCCACAACATTCTCTTCTGTGCACAACTCAATCCTTAGACTTGTATGGTCTAAAACTGAACACCAAATTATCAAAATAGTCAAGGAAATTAATTCCTACGATGGATTTAGTCCTCCTTGTATCATCTACAGCACTCATCTTTGTCTCATCTTCCCCTTTCATTAATGCCATCTAAGCACACCCTCATGGCATCCATTTCCACAAACAGCTGTTGCAGCCTGTGAAATACCCTGACGGAAAATATGCCAGGTGGCAATCACAGAGGTAGCAGAACTGCCAAACAATGTACAATAAACAAATAATTTTGAACTCTTCTTCTCCAGAGGGCTCTGTTAAATATGGGAATTAAATAGCAAAAGGATAAGATAAAATGGTAATATCATTCTGGGTAAGAGTTGACTCTAGGACAAATTCTGAACAGTATATGTGTTAAACTGCACACCTCCACTTGTACACACATACACCCACATCCCCACGCACTGACACTTATGAAAGTTACTGACATCTATTCCTATATCATCTAAGATCTACTCTTTTTTTGTATATGCTAATATGGGTAATACATAAAGGTGCACTTTTAAAAATTTTGAAGAGTCTTTTAAACCATCGAGTTTTAAAGCATCTGTGGTTTTTCGGTTTGTTTTTTTTTCCTTTCTAAGTCTCTGCATTATGAATATGATGTCTTTTAGGATGTCATTCTCCTGACTTTTATTAATAACTTTTCATTTGAATTTTAAAGAATTTTCAAAAAGGAACATACTAATTTAATCTCAGATGTGCCTAGTATGTTCCTTCTGACTTCTAGAGCACAGTGTCTGTACTTTGACAGAGAGACTCAGTACTGATTTTATCAAGCTATATAGTGATGATAACAAAGAAGACTTCATAGACCTATTTTTGGTGATGTTTATGCTAACTCATAAAATCAATTCATTTTGAAACTAACAAATTGCTAGACCACAGTCATAATTTTTCTCTACCAAGGGCTTTGATTCATTTAGCTATACTGTGCAATTTTCATTACTGTTAAGTACAGTTAGCCCTTGTGGATAAATGAAGATCGAAAATGCAGAATACAAAACAGATTTGTCATAGTTTGAAGATGTGAAGGCAATAATCCTATTCAATTTAGAAAGATATTCGTCTGGACCGAAGCCTTCTCTCTAAATTTGGCAGTCATTGAGCTTGTGGACACCTCTCTGTTTTTACTAAATTCCTTTATATATAATGATATGTTTTAAATAGTTGTAAGGCTTACCTCTTTCAGAAGTAAGCTAAATGATGGAACAAAGAGAGTGTCATAGGGCCAGCCTCACCCATAGAAAAACCCCAGCACATGACAGGTAAGCAGACTGGAATGGATGAAGTAAATGTTGGGGTTTTGTAACCTACAAAGAGATGGAAGATTGACTTCTCATAACCTCTCCATTACAGTGACTATATAGCTGGGCATGGGTTAGGATTTTCTGCTCTTTAATGATTTATATCAAGAAACAATCTCTAGCATAGGAAATCTTACACATGACTTTTGTTTTCAGCAAGAGAATTCAGGTGAAGTTAAAGCTTATATAGGTGAATCAGTCAAAGCTGATATAGATTAATCATTGAGCTGAGCAAAAAAGAAATAAAAAATTAAAGAAAAAATTTAAGAAACAAGTACAAAATATTCACCCTGTACTATTTTGGAAATGTTTTTTAAAATAAATATTGGAAATCCTTGAGCAGGTTGTCTTCCTCTGGATGAAGAGGTATCATATAATATATGACAGAAACCAAAAACCTGCATGAAGTTTAGAGGTCACTATGGTATTTTCTTAGTCCAAGATATTCTAATAGCCTCTCTAAATCCTTAATAAATTAGAAATAAATAATAGAGTGTTATCATGATTTGATATAAATTAACTGCATGTTATTAACCATATTTCATCTTTGATGAGATTATTTATTATATGGATAATATAGGGTTACATATTATAATCGTTGTTGTGCAAACACAGTTTAACCAGCATTATTTCATCCCTACTAAATTTACTTGTACCCTGGAGGGTTTTAAAAAATATCAGTAACTGCTGGTTTTAAGTTTATATCTGGGCCTTGAAACCATCTCCATGTGTTTTCTCTAATTATACTTTCATTAGATTCAACTGCAAAAAGAGCCCTATACTTCTTAATTTGATGAAGACCCTACTTACTGTCTAGAAATAAAAATCTTTTTGGGTATCTCCAAGATGGAGTAAGAAGCTTTCAATTACAAAATAGCAATCAATGATGAATAAGTAATCTGAACATTTACTTTATTTATCACTGATGTTCTCCAGTGATACTTAAATGCCACTGAAGTGTGCGGCTAAGAAGCAACTTCCTATGAACATAATCACATTGCTGTATAAATAAAAATCCCTTTTCTTGTCCAGCTAATCATGTTTGGGTACTGAAAGACCATTAACATAAAATGTTATCCAAATTATTGCAAATTTACCAATTTCTTTTTTATGGTTTCACTTATCTTCTGGACTTTGCACACTGGAGCTCAGAAAATTTGTGGTGCCTCTATACTGACATGGAAAACAGAGCAAGGAACTGATCCTCATACTATTGCAAGTCACGTATTATTGTGTTTGCTTGGTCTGATTTGGACAAACACAAATGGGTTTGTTCAAGTTGGGATGTAGGAACCATTATGGGGATTGGTCACTCTGCAGTCTGCTTCCAAAGAGTAAAATAGCCAAGACTGTCCCAGTTTCAATGGTTTGTATCTTACAACAGAATCCAGAATCCTTCAACAACACAAGTTGGACTCTCACCCTTAATCATCCCATATATCCACATCTCTCTTTCCATCTTGCAAAATGGACTCTTTTGTGTCTCTTCCTCTCTTTTGTTTACCAGCATACACACAGTGTATACACAGTCTCCATGTCTTCTTCTGTCTTCTTATTTTGGACGCATTCACATCTGAAATGAAAATTCCGCTGAACTTCAACCAAAATTTTCATTTCAAAAGTAAAGGGGGGAAGAAAAAAGAACACCTTCCAAACCACCCCCAAACAAACACTGCCCCCAAACAAGCTTTTAAAACTATTAAATCAATGTCCTTGAAATAGGAGGTTTTTTCCCACTTCTCTAAGATATATATTCAAAGTTAATGTCTTTGTATTGAAGGGAAAGATAATTCAGTCCAATCTACAGCTGGAGTCCGGACCAACAAAGATCACTCTTCATTCAGCCAAAGTAGGAATAACTCCGAGGGTGGAGATTGCACAGCCTGGGTTTTGATGTGCTCCCCCAAAAAATCTATGACTGTTTTCTTGTAATCACACATCAGGTAGCTGAAGACCACAATTAAAACCCCCTTGGCTTTCTCTTCCCTAGTCTTAACAAACCAAGACAATGTTCAGTAATGGCTATTGGATTTGTTCCTTGTAGGAACTACCTACAATTGAAGTAAAACAGGCAGAGGCCTTTAAACAAATATGCAAGAATATTTGATTGAAATTTGCAAGGAAAATTGTGAAAAGCATTCACACAAGTCCCAAGACTTCTTTTGCTCTACTGATAGTTCTCTATGCAATTTAAATCTAATTGTAAAAGTTTACACCGCCAGTATGATGGAACTAAGTCCCACTGTAAATGATAATATTTCATATTTTCATCTTAACCCACCTCAGGTGATTGAAGAAGCTAGTAGGCATTCTGAAAGGAGATCAATATTCATCACATTGTCAGAAGGTCATGCAGAATTAAGAAGAATTACATCTCCTTAATGAACACTTTTATTCTTTATCATGGCTGGCAATGTTCTATCAAAAAAGTAGTAACTTCAGTTAGTCCAGTTGAATAATAAAAATATTGCTTGGTGGATTTTTGCATATTTTTGTGTTGTTTTCATCTTTCCAATATGTCATTTATTATTGTCTTTAAAAAAACCTTTTTCCTCTAGGGAAATCCTACAGGTACAGATACTCAGAACGCTTGTAGTACTAGCAATGCCAATGTTAGAAGAGGTTGTTGTTTTTATTTCAATAATTAAGTATTTGACTATAAAATCTCACTGTGGAAGACTATACTTTTAAACACTGAATTTCTTAAAATTCAAAAGTAGATGTTTGTTTACCTTTTGCATATGAGGGACACGGAAATTTGCATGCTGAGTTTAAGATATTTTGCTACATATCACTTCTATTTATAATGCTTAAATGAGCATGACAGGGAAAAAAGACCAGGAACCTACATGCATAATTGTATTTTAAGAGTTTCCTCTTCTGTTAGTAGTTCTGATTACTTGTTAGAGTCTTCACAGTGACCACCACATATTTCCTGTGAATACAACTGATGAGGACTGATTGACACTGACTGCTACCAAATTAGCATTTCCATGGCAGCCAACATCAATTACCATCAGTGATGGGATGCTCATCTAGGAGAATCTGAACAGCATTGCAATATACACCAAATCATTTAGGTACAGTGAATGCAAAATAAACTTTAACAAATAGAGAGGGAAAATAAAGGAAAAATAACCTATTGTCACTCTCATATACAATCTGCATATTTGCTGCTATAAACAAGAATGAATATCATTAGGAAGTAACAAAATATGAGACTTTTTGTTTTCACCAACCAATATCTATTGTAAATGTAATTCTTTATGTTGTGAAAAATGTCTTCCAGAAATATTTACACATGTTTTTTGTTTTTTTTCAAGGGCAATGTGTTCAGGTTTTTCTTTTCTTGTTATCAGTCTTAAAGTTTGAATTTCTCATAGGTATAGATTCAGAAAACTTGAGTAGACTCAATATGTTCATTTTCTTTGAAACATATGTATCTGATGAGAATCTTGTTAAGATGTTTGAGTTTTTTTCTCTGCTTCTCTAACTTATTACTATTTTAACCTGCTATTATTCCATAAACTTTCAGTTGAGTTTTGGATGCAACACCTGAAATTAAGTAAAGACCTGAACTACCATTTTCCTTTGAAAATAAAGGATTCCAAGGCATCCAGGTTGAAAAGGCGTTGTAGGAAACTCTACCAGATTTCCATTCAGATATGACTCTAGGATGCCAAAAGGTAGACACGATTAGTTTTTGAGACAACCAAAATGGGGAAGTTCAAACTCATAAACAGTGCAAGGTAAAATGGTCTCATGTTCACATGAAAAGGAGAAAGTAGGCAAAAAGATTTATTTTCTTTTCAGTTGTATTTTCAAAATATTTTTCCTTTACTTTTGTTAACTTACTTTTGAAATATAGCTAAAGGTATGGTACCTGTTTAAAAGAAATCTACCTACTGTATTCAAAGACAATAAGAAAGGATTACTAGCTTTAGTTAGGTATAACTAAATTAGAGTGGAAGTTTGGACTTGACTACTGAGAATTTTAACAGGAAGGCAGAATTTTCCTAGGCTCAAGAAAGCTCACATGTCTGCAACATCACTGGCTGAATATGACATTCACGTTTTTGTTTGAACACCCTTGAAGACAATGGTTTGTGACCTAGTTATGACTTTATGAGTTGTGGTAATATTAAATAATATGGTTGTAAGGACTGCATCTTTTTCAGTTGGCCAGAAATAAACCAAATTTTTCACTTTATTTGTTTAGATGTTGAGTTATCTGAATTATTTTTTGATTTGTCAGGCAGACATAGAATTAAGACCTTGTTCAGTTAATACTGAAATAAGAGTCATTATTTGTTGGATTTTCCAGGAAACCCATAAACTAGGTGCTCTCTCCCCTGCTCAGTAACTATAACCTGAAAGACTGGTCTGCAAGGTATAAATATAAAATATCTATACAACTGTGCATAGGGTTCCCTTAACTATGATTGCAATTTGAAATATGCCAAAATATAACTGATATTGATAGTTTATATCCTATAGGTTTCAAGTAGTTTAGTGAAGTAGTTTTGTGAGGTTTTAGTAGTTTAGTGTCAAGCAGTTTAGTGAAGCTACATCACTATTTTGTGTTGGATCTCCACGTACATTGGATTGGAAGGGAATACATTTCTCTCAACAGTCTATAAACCCATGCAGGTTCATAAGCAGGCACATGTTCATACTCATTTAGTTGCTGGGGAAAATCAGAAGGGGAGACATTGCCCTTGACAGCATCTATAATGCTAAATAAAAAAGTGCCAGAAGCCTATGCCTATCCCCAAGGCAGTCCATCAGTTTATACTCTCAGAGTTTAGACTTAGTCTCATTATACTGGAGATTTTTATTGCTGAATATTGTTATCTTGGAAAAAAACACTTGGAAATGTATACAGTTAAGAACTAGGGAATGAACTTAAAATTAAATTCTATGTAACTCATGTAAGTATCACCTTTTCCAGATTTATTTCTTATGTGAATCCTGTGACAATTTCTATGAAGGGCATGAAGAGTTTGCATCTTTCTTGAACAACAGAACAGATATCTTGATAAATAGATACTGACTGAATATCCAGTTTGCCCAAACATGCTGATGTTTCTTTATGTATTTGTAGTTCAAAATCTATAGATTCCCAAACAAGCAAAGCTCTTTATTGTGTTCCCGTTTGATATTGTCCCCCATGTTGTATCTTTATTGAAATAACAATATGATAAGGAAATAGAAGGGAATTAATGTGTGAAAGGTGATGTGTCCCTACACACCTCTTAGTCAAAGTAATTGTGAGATTCTTACTGTTAAACATTGGCTTCCTATAAATTAATATCGCTTCAGAATTGATTGCAGCATTACATAGATTACATCTGACACCTCTGGAAATCTGGTTTGTGCCCCAGGCACCTCTATATGTGCCTACAATATTGACATTATGAGTTATGTGGATAAATATTTACATATATTCTGAAAAATGTGCTGAGGGGCAAATCAAAACACAGAGTTTTCTCTGCTGGAAGTGAAGGGGAATTTGCTACAGGGAAGCAGTTGCTCTGATCAGGCACAGCATGCTTAATATTGAAGAAATTTCTCTCTCTGTCCATCCTGCATACATTTTCTTGCAGGCACTCTGACCCTTTTTTAACATCTTACTGTCTCTGCAGTTTTACTGTGTATAAAATGTTATGCATATGTTGACAGCAATTCTTTCTTCCTTATTTTTTAATACTGTACATCAAGACCAAATTCCTGAAGGTTCCCTGGTTTCACTTATGAACCTTCAATTTCTTTTTACATTCTTGTCCTTTCAGGAAAACCTATTACAGTATATTCTTTCTTACTTGCAGTATGTGAGATTACAGGTTTGGAGGGGAAGGGGGTGGTGGTTGTTGTTGTTGTTTTGGGGTTTCTTTTGTTTGGCATTTTGTTGTTGTTGCTGTTTTTGGGCTTTTTTGTTTGGTTTTTGTTTGGTTTTTTTTTCAGATTTTAAAACATGTCTTTCTTTCAGAACTCAATAAAGTCTTAAAATTTGGTTTTCAGTTTCCCTTTCCATCTCCCACTCACATCCTATAGAAAAACAATGCAATTGGAGCTGATGTGTCTCCATGAATGTATTTATTTGGTCTATGAGATGTTCCTCCAAACTTCCCTTTTTTTTAATATTAAAAAATATGTTTTCTTTATGTTTTAACATAGTCATATTTCAATTAAATAATGCAATACTAGAATCCTTAATTTGGATATATAAACAATTATGCTATAAAAAATTAAGAATGCTAATTTACTCAAGTATGTTTATATTATTAAATACTAATTTAATGTTTTAAGGATTTTTTTATGTTTATTATTTTATTTTCTATCAGATTACATCTGCTCGTTGACAGAAGCAATAGTGAAGACAAGATATCTAGATATCTACAGATCTGATGATTAACAATTAAATAGTATTAAAAATGTAAATCAGGTGGAATTCACAGTATGTGTGTTAGATGAGACAAAAAACTGGCTTGCTGGCAAATATCCACTAACCTTGTTATAGTGAGATGTCCTGTTCTCATGGAGTCTCGTATAAATCATTTGCTGGGCTTAGTTATGCCTGGTTTCATTTTGGAAAATGTTCGCTTAGAAAATTTAGAAGTGATTTGGAGTGTATAGAATTATTAAAAATAAGCAAAATGCCAAATAAAAAAAGATCGATCAGACTAATATTTAAGAACAAACAAAATAATTCTGGTTAGTTTCTGATTTAGACCAGAAAAATATAAGTGACTTACTGGAGAATCAGGAATTTTTGCTACCCCTGAAAGACTGCACACAGACACACACTGCTTTGTCTTGACTTATGCCTAACGGGATGAAAGTCACATCTGTCCTTGAAGCTTTGTCACAGCTTTAGAGAAGAAGGAAATTCCTCATGATAAGCATGCTCTCAGAGGTCTATGCTAACACAGTCTTGTGGTGGCTTCTCAACCAAATTTTTGATCTTATGCCTAGCCAAAAGGAATCTGCTCTGTCTATACAAGTAATGATACCCAATATAATTGTTCTCAGTACCAAATAATATAATGAAATATAAAGTGTATTACATTCATAAAGTCGAATTGAATAAGGTGATATTCTCTGTTGACCTTGATTTCCATGACTGTATCACTGATTAAAAAAAAAAACAACATAAGGAATGAAGAAATAACCTCTTTCAAGCATTAAGGCCAGTTAAGACAGACTACCCTACTACGTTATCTGTATTACTAAAGTTAGTCCTGGGAAAAACAGATTTTCTCTGGACATAACCACTTGGATGTTGCAAAATGGAGACAAGAGACAAGCCAGCTGTTTAAGACAGTGGGCAGTTGGATTCCACTGCTTAGATGTGCTTTTTGGATACAAGTCAGAATCTGGGAACTGATAACATATTTCCGGATTGGATAGTCAAAGTCATTTGTATATTAACACAAATGAAGCTAGCTTGGAAAAATATAAAAATTTACATAAACAACAATCCATTGCCTATGAATGTTAATTCTAGAGAGAAGATTCAGCTGTTTAAAGTCTGATTGGAAAAGCTGCACAGGAATGTAGTAGGATAATATAACCCATTAACATAGCTGTCCAGATGGCTGAACTTTTGTTTCAATACTATGAACTGTGAAACTCAAGTTCAGTTGCAGACATAGATGCCAGTACATTAGAACTCACAAGAAAGCATAAGTCTTGAGGCAAGAGCTTTCAGTTTTCATCTCCTATGTACATTTTGAACTTCACATACGACATGCGATTTGGGCCTAACATTTTTGGTATGTCAGTCCAGTGAAGGGCAATAATTTTACAAAGACATCTTGACTCAAATTCCTATTAATAGCAAATCAGAGAAAAGGGGGGGGGGTTGTGATGGAAAGAAATTACAATATTCTTCCATGTGAGCATTTTCCAACTCACAGTAAGCAATCATTGAAGCCTACTGTGTTCACTATTATGATAACCGTTTATGCATAGTTAGAACTCCTATGGAAAATTGACCAAATAATGAAGTGAAAGCTGTTCTGAGTAACTCTTTGCTTTACTCTAAAAAAAGCAGTTAATTGCTTCCGGATATATTAGAGTTTATTGGTATTGTACAGATGTGTATAATCACCGCTTTTCCCTGTTTGAATAGCAGCCATCTGTTTGTCTTTGAATGATTGCAGCATTTAATAAATACACTTCTGTCTGTATCTGAGAAGTATTGACTCTTTCCCTGCCAGTAGAAGCAGGATGGCAAGACACAAAATGATCTTCATCTATGCAGACTAATTTATGTAAGTATTGTAGCTGACTGTCCTGATTTTGATGAGATAGGTTTAGTTTTCTTCATAGTAGCTTACACAAGACTGTGTTTCAGATTTGTGTTGATGATACCCTGATGTTTTAGCTGTTGCTGAGCTTTACATTCACAAGATCAAGGCTTTTCTGCTTCTTTTCATGTCTTCTCACTAGCAAGTAAGATAAGGCTGCATAAGAATTCAGGCAGGGGACAGAACTGAGACTGCTGACCCCAACTGACCAAAGGGATATTCCACATGATATCGTACTCAACAGTAAAAGCTAGGAGAAAAAGGGAAAAGGGTTAACATTAGCAGTTATGGTCTTTTTCTTCCCAGGTAGCTGATATAGATATTGAAACCTTGCTTTCCTGGAGATAACTGCACACCTACCTACTGAGAGAAGTATTCAATGAATTCTTCTTTTTGCTTTGCTGGTATGTGCAGTTTTGTCTTTCTCTATTAAACCATCTCTATCTCCACCCATGTTTTTGCACTTTTACCCTTCTAAATCTTTTCCCCATCCTTCTGTAAGGGAGTAAGTGGCTTACTTGCCTACAAGGTTAAACTGTGACGACATTCACTTAGAGCAATACAATATTTTTTGAAAGAGCTCCTACAATTCACTAAACTCAACTGTGCTAAGTAGGTGTCAATCAATTATAGCATTTATAGAAATTGCAGTTGAGATTCTTTCTCTTTTCATCAATATGAGATAATTTCCTAAGAACTGTTTAGAGAATTGTTGCATTATCACTGTGTTCTTATTATTTTGCTAAGGAAAAAAAAAACAAAAAAGGAAACTCATTAATTTCACTCTTAAATGAGCAGAATGCACAGGAGCCTCAGAAGCCAGAATGCTGCAGTAGCTATGTCAATGTTTTTACTAAGAATTTTTATTTTAATGTTGAATACCACTTCAGAAATATAAGTGAATTATAACCTCAGAGAATATGCATGATTTAAATGAATTGAACAGAAGTTATTTAATCTTTAGTTATTTTTTTACCCTGACAGCTGAGTATATAAGAATGAGCTCTTTATGTTGCCTCTAAATTTCCAAATACAGGTATTGACAAGTATAAATCATATACGTTACCAAGCAACTACTTTTAAAATTTTGACAGTCAATTGGGGAACAATGGAAGATTTAATTTAAATTAATTTTGAAATGAGCAATTCTTTGCAATAAATATCTTTAATTTTTTTGCACTTCATTAACAGTTACAGACAAATACAGAAATTTCATATATAATTTTGGAAGTAATATGCATCAGATAAAGAGTGTCAGGATGTGTCTTATAATGTGTGATGGACAGTGAATCATTTTATGGTTGATGCTTTCAAAGAGTTGCATTTAATTTTGGATGGACTTAGTCTTATTAAGAATCAAACTCCTCTGAACATCCTGTTGTGCTTTATGATGTGAAAATCATGAAAATTGTAATTTCTCTTGCTATGAAGAAGTCTCAGTTTTGAGGCCAGTCTTTTTTAAAATGAATCTACTTGTCAAGGAGACCATATGAAAAGGAAAGTAACAACTAGTATTAAATAAGATAGAGCTGCACAGATGGTTATATTTGCAAAGTTTATCAGTGGAAGCCTTTTGAGAGTATTTCAATCCCAGCCATCCCCAGAGGCTTGGTTTGGGGGCTCAAGAACAAAGCAGAGCCCACGCAGCCAGGGGTGGACCTCATCCAGCCAGTGTTGGTGTTGAGACGCCCAGGCAGAGGTGCAGGATGGTCACAGCTGAGGTTTACCCCTAGCCCTCGAACTCTGCCTTCAGCTGAGTGCAGCCCTGCCTGAGCTGCAGTGCAGCCCTGCCCTGCCTGGCCCTACTGAGCCAGACACCATAAGTGGTCTGACCTCTTGAACTGGCCTGCACAACCCTGTCCCCATAGCAGCCCATGTATATCCCAGGGCTGTGTCTGACCCTGTTCACATCACTGGCTCTGATCCTGATGACATACTCCCAGCACCTCTGCTATTGCTATTCCTGAAAATGTGCAAATTGAAAATTTATACTCATCTGTCTTCCATATGTGCAAAACAGCATTGACAAATATTTGCAGTTTTTCAAAGACTGTACTTCAGACATGTTGAATCCTTTCAGATGAGATAACTGGTCCTGGTTTTAACTGTTTCTCATATTTGCTCACAAAATTCATATCATAATTTTAACCAGAATCTCTACAAGAGTGATAAAAATGACATACTGTTAGACCTTATTCCATGAACCCCAGTACTAGATGTATCTTGCCTAACTTGAGGCACTTCACTAAGAGATACTTCAACTAATTTTTCAATGGAGGAATATAGGTTCTTTCAGGGAAAGGATCAACTCTTCTGAATATGTTAATTCCTATCCTGAGGTGGCTTTTTTGCTATATGAACTGTCTGTTCTGAATAAGACAATGTCTTAAATTAGACCTCTTGGTGCCTAGGGATATCTCTTGGTCTTTCATTTGAGGAAAAGATAAGTGTTATGAGAATTGGCAAGTGATGATTGTGAGTTAAAATAATTCAAAATGTAAATCTTTTTTGAAATATAGCTACATTATCAATCTCCCTGTTTTTTTAAAGAAGAAATTAATCTTTTATTTGAAAAGATTAAAACCCATACCTCAATTTTTTTGCATATTGAGAATGCATTAAGATCTTATACCAAAGCTTATAAACAACCATGACTATTTTAAAAATGAGGGTATTAATTAAAAGCATACCTAATAATAATAATAGTTATATTCCCCCCACCCCAAAAAAAAAAAAAAGAAAATCACCACAAAAACAGAAAATAACCCTAAAACAAAAATCACAACCCTATAAGATGATCAAGACTAAATTTGAATACATAAATATCTCACTTAAGGAAGAAAAAAAATTAAAAAGAATCAAGCAATTAATTGCTGAAATAATTCTAGGCTCATTGTGACCTAAGAAGTATATGAGCACATTACTAAACATAAATTCTGATATAAAGTAAAACAGATTGTTTTTCAAACACTTATTCCTTGCAATCTTAAAACAAAGGGTTCTTGGAATAATTGTGAGAGCATTTTCATTCTTTATCAAATTTATATTTTTAAAAAGTATACATCTAACCGAAGGTTCAGAACTTTATTTTGTCAGTTATGCAATAACTGCCACCATTCTTTTCTGGGTTTCTTTTTATTCTTTAAATTACTGATATTTTTCTCAATTCAATTTTGTCTCAACCAACTTTAGGTTTGAGAATAATTTCATTTAATAGATAGGCATTCTGAGGAGTAGAAATTCTCCTCAAGTTTCCTAAATGTAAGAAAAGCCTCATGAAAAATCAATTTATTGATAAAATACACAAGCCACCACATGATTAGCCAGTTGTTCATATTGCCTGCTCTACTATATCTTGCTGGCTGCTAGCCTTGTTTCTAAGGAAAGAATTTATTGGGGGTTTTATTTTTCATTTTGTATTTTGCTCTGTGGTTCATTATTGTGGTGAGTGTATTTGTGTGGGGTTTTATTTTTTTGAAAACAGATCAAACACCAAAGGCTGGTCATGACCTTTACTTTATCTGTTTTTAATTTAGACTAATAAAATAGAACAGTTGTGTGAATTGAAGGACAGAAAGAATTTCATTGTAGAGCTGGCAGGATATTGGCTGTGAATGTGAGAGTTACCTTAATTGGGTTGTGGGGGAGTAGTTTTTGATAATTACTTTGGTTAATATTGATTTGTTCTGCATAAATATACAAAGTTGTGCCCCTTTTTCTAATAAGACAGGAATGGAGGATTCTCCATTCCAAAAAGGAATGGAGAATCATATATTTTATTATCAGTCATCAGGTACATGTTTAATGTGTGTTATGGGGGAAGCTACACAATTCCTTCAGGTAATGATATGGGGAGTAATATCTGTAGATATAAATGGGAGTGCAAAGACTAAAACACACATACATGCACACCTGGAAAAAATAAAAGAAAGAAAAAGAGAAAGCTTTCTCATGCTAATAGGATATTTGTGTTTTAGTTCCTCTTAGAAGCCTTACTTTTTCCAAGGCTCTCAGCAGTGACTTCCAGCAGGCTCTCATTAATATAAATTCCTGTGTGCTTGCAGGGCTTTAAATTACACTTGTTAATGCACACGTTGTTCTGCATGTGAATTTTGTGGGATCAAACCCAAGGAGCAATAATGACGATAGATGTAAATACTAGAATGTGTGGAGTCCATTAATTAACTGTGTGGATGTTTTACTACAAATACTTCTTATCACATGGATTTTTATGTTTTTCTCTCTCATATCTTCTGAACTAGCAGTCTTTTATTTATGGAATTTGAAAGAAAGGCAAAAAATCTAAAAGAAATTAACTCTTTGTATATTTTGTGAAAATAAGAATCCAGACAATGAAGATAAATGTCAGTAACAGTCTCACTGAGAGAAAATATTTTAAATTCCACTTTGCAAGGCAAAACACACACATACAAGATCCCAACTATGTAAAATTACTTCATTGTAGCTTGCTCTATGATAAAATTCACAGTAATCAAATAAATTCAGACTAATGAGAAAAGAAAGCCTCCCTTAATTTGATTGTTTTCAGGACAAATACTGACACCAGTGTGTATGATGTAGGTATATAGTCTAAACATATGTGTATAAAGCTGACAGAAGAATAAAATAATCCTACAGATCATGATCTGCCATGTTGGTCTTTGAAAAGCATTACTATTTTTTCATAGGTTTGATTTGAATACTGTTTATCCTTCTGAGATAGAATTATGTTGAGCAGTAAGACTTCATTTTCTTTCAACATAGACATACAGATCAGCCATGCACTACATTTATAGGGTCTAATACGTCAAGGTGCCTTAAGCACATATGGTGTCTAAGCACATCAACTGTCCTTTATACAGATGTACTTTTAGATCATGGAGCATCTCAGGAGATGGAATCCACTAAACTTATAAGGAAAAGGCTTATTCTAGATTTAAATAGATAATAACATAGCATAATGAGTCTATATAGCATCAACAAATAGCTATTTTACTTCAGGGCATGGCAAAATTTGTTCTTTAACTTCTCCAAGAATTGAAATATTATATTTTTGGTGGCTGTAATCACTAAATCTATATTCCATATTTTCTCTTACACTTTTCAGTCATACTCTCTGAGAAAGAGTGGATGTATCATTAAAAAGAAATAGCTCATGGATATTTCATGAGGTATACTCCTTAAGTTCTACTGGGGAAAAAATATCTGAAACAAAACAACTCAGTGTTCAAATTGTAGTTGTTGGAATTATGATCTAATTGGTTTCACTTCTTTGATTACCTTTCTATAGTATTTAGTTAGATTATAGTTCATGGTTAATGTGCTTTCAGGCTGTCTGAGATAGGTCAGCCAAAGATGTCATATGCCTACCTTAATTGCACATAGTATTCTGCTTTGTATAACTTAGTCTCTCACAGAATCTTAATTGATAAAGCACATACTGTTGACATTTCCAAAAGAATTACTGTGACAAGATTGCACTACTTGTTGACAGGTCAAAAGCAAGACATAAACATTGTCAAAATAAATAACAAGTAATCCCATCCCACACACTTCTATTTCCTTCAGTTTTCTACAGAATTTTGTTAGAATCCTATCACTTCTTTTTTTCTTCCTTGTACCTTGCTCAATCAACTTCGATACTATTTTCTTAGTCATTAATTCTGACTGGGAAGGTTTTTTCAAGATGCACTACAGTGGTCTAAGTCTTCTGTTTCAGAAAGCTTGCACCTCAAATATCTTTATTAGTTAAACAGACTTAAGTGGTAAAATGTGCTTTAATAACGGAGTTGCACTGTATCTAGGTTCACTTACATTTGAGCCTTTATCAGCAGTGAAGATTAAGCTGTTAGATATGGAAGGATGAATTAATAATAACACAAGAGATGATTTCAAAAATGGTTCAACTAAAAGATTTCTAGAATTTCTGTATGCCTTTCCTGGCTATAAGGATAACTGAGCATTAGTAGCTCAGACATAGGTCTACTTTGAAGACGCCTAAAATCAGATTAAGTGATGTTCATGTCCAATATCAGGTAAATGACGGATTAGGAATTTTCCCATTACTTAATTTTCAGTATTAATAAATTAATTAAATAAATTATTTATATTTTTTATTATTTAAATTTTGCCAGTGTTCACACAAACTGTCAAATGCTTGCCCAGCCAAGTGACCATAGGGTTAACAGAATGATATTTGTCTTTTGAGTTTAAGTTTTATGATTAAAGCATTTAGTTTGGATGTTGGAAGACTTGGCTTCTGGTGTAAAATTTTCAGGAAATAAAACTCTTGGCTTAGAGAGAATAAAACTGTCATGGCCCATATTTTGGGAAAGTGCTCTCTTGACTAGCTTATAAGACATTCAGATAAAAAGGAAAGAGATTCACTACAGCTAAACATCCAGGTCCAACTTTTGTCTTAATACTAGTTTAGTGCATCCCCTTTAAAACTTTAAGTATTCTGTAAAACCTGTCTGCATTATATATCCTCTAACCCAAAGTTCAGAGTGTACCCATACCAACACCAAGCCCAACCTCCCTACCCACCCGAGCATAAGGTGCACACTGCAACAGGTGCACACTGCTCCTACTCTGTATCTCTTGAGGACTGGTGTCCTCACCATCTAAGAGACATTTCAAAATCACTGTGTTCCTCCTCCCGAGGCTGTGTTGTGGTTAGCCAGGAGTGCAAGAAGCAGAAAGCAGAAAGGCAGAGTCTGATTCTCTCAGTTTGAACAGTCAGGTGAGAAATAGTGACATCTGTGATGAGACATAAGAATCCCATTCATGCAATTAGTTTTTTTTCATTTTGTTCTATTTTTCATACAATACTGCTGCAAAATTTTATGGTAAGGGCTGTGTCTGTTTATTGAAACTGTCTGTTCTTTTAAGTTTCATTCCAGTAGATGCTGTTGTCAGGACTTAAAGAACACAACAAATTGCCTCAAATTCTGACAAAGGGGGACGTTCCTACAAGATAAACTAACTTAGGCACAGATGGCAAAACTAGAGGTGTTAATTTCAGGCCTACACGAGGTGAAAGGTTTGGAATTAGCACACCAGATAATCAACCAGTCTGCAGACTGTGGGAAAAGAACAGATGCAACAATAGGAAGATGCCAGGCCTGGGGAAGCAAATCTGGGTAACCTATTCAGACAAAAATGTCCACCATGGCAAAGTGTGGGAAAGGAAGCAATTGCTTACTCACATGCCATCCAAAGTTGTGGGAATCACACATATGGCTCTGGATGTCTGGGACTTGGACTGTACAGAAGTGTATCCTCCAGAAAAACACTCTGGGGACCCACACCACAGAGAAGGCCACAAGAAAAAGGGTACGCATGGGGTGGTGACCATAATTGACTATAATTTCTCTATCCTCATCTCTCTTCCTCTCACATTTACTGCTAAGTAAAATCCCGGCTATTGACTTTAGCATATGGTCTTATTTGCAGCTTAATTTGGACAGAGGAATTTTTAATAACTGGGCCTGTAATATTTCAGAAGTGGGAACATAAGAGCTGCATTTTAAATATTTTTAGGAAAGGATGTAACTTTCTCAATTAAGGAATAATCTTTGGATAATTGCTAAAGATAAACAGAATCTAACTTTCTAGAAGTGCTTAGCCTTTAAGATAAGCACCCTATTACATGGTCAGTGGAGAGGGAGTGCCCAAAATCAGTGCACTTTATTTCCCTTTTGAGGTGCCTATGATTCTACATAAATATCAAGCTTCATTGAACTGGAGTCTGACTGTTCTCTACTGATTTCATGTTGACATATACACTTAACTTTAAAGAAAGACATGTTTTATTTTACCCTAGACAACTAAAAATTACTTACTTACGAGTGTAAAATAGGCAGTAAGTCAAGTGCACAATATTATGGGGTATTTTCTATTTTTCCTGTAAATATGTAGTGTTTGGTTCTTGGTTGGTTTCTTTTTTTTTGTAGTTTTTTGGTTGGTTTATTTGTTCATTAGACTTGTTGAAAGAATAGGAAAATATATATTGAGTTTTCATATAGATATTCTGTTTTCCATTCTGGGTCCAAATGTTGATGAACTTCAGCAATGTCCTTAAGCAGTGACAGTCACTGAATCATATTACAGTTGAAGTTGGAACACTTGAGGTTATTTGCTCCTACCACAGTGCTCAAGCTGACTCCCCAGATTCATGTCCAAACAACTTTAAAGTATCTTCAAGGAGGGAAATTCTACAACCTCTCTGGACAACCTGTGTCAGGGTTCAGTCTTCTTTTTCAATAAAAAAACTGTTTCCTGGTTTTCAAAGAGAACTTCCTATGTTCAGTTTGTGCTCATTGCCTCCTCTTATGCCACTAAAGAGAGCCTGGCTCTATCCCCTTTCATAATATCATGGAATAGTTTGTATTGGAAGAGATCTTTAAAGTTATCTACATCATCCCTGGAAATTTACATAGGTCTACTTCCTGAGCTGTTCTAGGTCTCTCTTGAAGGCATAGTGCCCCTTAGATGTGACAACCACACCAGTCAGCTTAGTGGCCTCTGCAAACTTGCTGAGAATTCACTCAATCCCATTGTCTTTATCCTTGATGAAGATACTAAAGAGTATTAGTCCCAATATGGACCTCTGAGGAGCACCACTTGTTACTGATGTCCTTGTGGGCATTGGGTCATTGACCGTCTGGATGTGACATCCATTACTCTTCCCTTGTCCACTGATTTAGTCAGATCATCACAGAAGGCCACTAGTTGGCCAGGCAGGACTTGTTCATGGTGAAACCCTACTCGTTGTCTCAAATCACCCCCCTGCCCACTGTGTGCCATAGCCTGGCCTCTAGGAGAATATGCTCCACAATCTTTCCAGATACAGAGGTGAGGCTCACAGGTCGGTCATTCTCAGGGTCTTTCGTTCTACCCTTTTTAAAATTGGGTGCAATATTTCCCTTTTTCCAGTCACTGGGAACTTCATCTGACTGTTATTTTGAAATATCATGGAGGATGCCTTGGCAATTACTAAAGCCTCAGAACTCTCAGATCCCTTCCTTCAGGTCCCATAGACTTATGCATGTTCAGGTTCACGAGGTCATCATGAACCTGATCTTTCCTTACTGTGGGAGGGACTTTGTTCCCCCAGTTCCTCTCTTACAGTCCACCTGCTGATGCAGTGTGGGAAGCAAGGCTGCCAGTGAAGAGTGAGGCAAAAAACGTGTTCCGGATACCTCAGTATTCCCCTTGTCTCTCTGTATCCGTTTGCCTGTATGGCTCACAGAGGAGGCTTTCTTTTCTGGCTGACATTCCTATAGAAGCCCTTCCTGCTAGTTTTTGTGTCTTTTAATAAATTCAGTTCCAGGTGCTCCTTCGCCTTCCTAATCTCATTCTTACACAACAAGACAGAATCCCTATATTTTTCCCAACATCTTAACAAGGAAAAAACAATATTGCAAGGGTTAGAGAAAACTTATTTCCCAAAAACAAAATATGAATTCTTTTATTTTAAATATGGATTAAATTTTCAAGAATTGAAACCAGCACATTATAACTTAAGCATCAGAGTCATAATCACTAAAAATTACTTACTTAAATTTACAAGATAATGACTTACCGTACAAAAACAATGTCTCATAACCAACAAATATCTTGAGTTTCTTTTGATCAAAGTGATGACTGTCACTAAATGTGTTCTATTTTTGTTGCAGTTGGAAAAAAAGGTAAGTCTAATTCTGAAAGATGAGAAAGAGGGATCCAGACAGTTCTATAACCCTGTAGTGGAAGAATAACTTCCCTAATTCTGCTTTATGCTGTAGATCTTTAGGGTAATTAGCTGGATAAAGTCCTAATTCTCACTTTTCTTTCATCTTAGATGAAGGGATTTGTTCCAAATTTACAGATATTATTTTATGTTTAAGTGGTGTCCTGGTTTTAACTATGATAGAGTTAATTTTATTTCTAGTAGCTGGTACAGTGTTGTGATTTGGATTTAGTCTGAGAGTAATGTTGATAGCACACTGATATTTGAGTTGTTGTTGAGTAATGCTTACTTCTAAGTGCTTTCCTGTTTCCCATGTTTGGCCAGTGAGCAGGAGCACAAGAAGCCAAGATGGAACACATCCAGGAACACTCCAGTTTCTCTTCCTTACCCTGCCTGGGTGGGGGGAGTGAGCAAGAAGCTGCATGGTACTTAGTTGCTGTTTGTGACTAACCAGAACAAGTGGTTCTAAAATACTGAAATTTACACAGTTTGACTCTACAAACATTTTTGCATCCTTTCAGTATTCCTAATACATTTGAATTTAGTCTTCCTAACAATCAATTAAACAAGTATTAGTATTTCTAGTTCTGTGCTAGTAAATTAACACACAGATGTTTAAGATATAAATAATAATATTAAAAAGAAATGTATCTAATTGCTCTTCCTAGTGCAGAAAATAAGACTTTACAGAGATGTGCTCAAGAAAGATGGTAGATGAACCATGAAGTAAAAAACATATCTGTTGTTAGTCAAATAATCTACTAAAGTAGATATTTTGTTAATTCAATAAATAAAAATAATAAAAACCTTTTCTTTTTTATTTTTCAGTCATTTCCAGTTGCAAAACTTTGAGAAGCACTGTAATTTTTTTTTAGTATATTTTCTATTTGCATAATGTCCTACATCCGAGAGTTCTTCCCTGAATAAGACAAATGGCAGCCCCTGCTCTCTATAATAATTCAGGAAAAAATAATTTTATTCTACCTATTTTTAAACCACATAAAAACCTATGTGTCACCTTATGTCACTGTCATACTCATGATCCATGTATGGATCTGAGGCTAACAAACAAAAAAATCTTAAAGGCAGACACTTGGATCATTATCCTTTATCTGCAAGCAGACCAAAAATACTGGGCTTCATTCATCATGTGGAGTTTACTATATTAAAGATATATGACGTAGAAAAAAGACACATTTGAAAACTTAGTTCTTTGCATGCACCAACACTGACCACATACAATTTGTATTTAGAAACAAATCTTGAATTTATCTTTTGCATTTTATCTGTAATGAAATAATTCAGTTTAAAAAAGTGAAAAATATGGGTAGAATGGAATAATAATGACAGACTGTAGAGTTCTTGAAGCTATGCTTGACGAAGTGTTAGGCTTACTGTTTTCTAGTAATGTTCCTTGGAATTAACTTTTCTTGGAATAATGCTTTGTACTGTCTTCAGTGAATTTGTCCAAATTCTTAAGAAATTAGTTCACATCTAAGCAAGTGTCCAATTTAAAGCATCAAACCTCACTCATTGTCCTTCTTTGGCAGTGTAGATGCATCCAGTAGTTTTTTTTCATGTATTCTACTTATTCATCTACCTCAAGTTTATATATATATATATATGTGTGTGTGTGCGTGTGTGTGTATGTGTGTGAGTATTTAGTTGGTAAAATCCCCTATTTTTTTTCAAATGGAAAACATAACTTTTTGTTTTTGAGATTCAATCAAGAACAGCCATCTGACAAGTGAATAAGACATCCCTTTAAGTAAAGATTGAGTATTCATTTTTTGTACAAAGACAATTTTCCAAGAACGTTCCCTTACAGACTGGATCTTCCCTCTGCCCACATAGTAGAACAGAGGCAATAACTCTGAGGTGACACAGAAGTTATAAGTAACAGGACTTGATTTATGACAGCCCTCTGTTGCAATTGCTGGTTCACATGGCTATCTCAGCCTGAGATGTCTCAAGCAACATATGACAAGTATATTTAAAAGTCTAAATCCTGCTAAATACCTTCTGGTGTAGGATTCAAGTCTTACATCTCAAGTCTCATGTTTAGATTTTAGGAAAATTTTGTATAAATGTTAAGGAAACTTCCTTATCTGACCATCCAGGAGCCAGTCTGGCAGTGATATTTGTACCAACTGATCCAGGACCAATGCCCCTTCACAGCTACTCATCCCACACTCACACAATTGTATGAGGCTTCCCAGATGTCTTAATCTTTAAATTAGTTGTTTTAGTGCAAAAAATAAATAACAAAAAACCAGCAGGAGCTGCTTCCTCTGAGGAGGGGATCCTAAAAAAAGGACACCCTGGTTTTCCATACCCTTACAGTCTTGGAGAGAAAGTGTGGGGTCATCAGCTCCTGCCGTGTCCCTGAGTGCCCGGTCACCTGGATGGGCCACAGGCCCCTGTGCCCTCTGTTCTTCAAAGGACACATTGTTGATCAGCTGCTGCCAACCAGCACCCCCAGGTCCTTTACTGATGTGCAGCTTTCCAGACACTATTCCCCAATCCTGTAATTTTTCCCGAGATTTTTGTGATTGAAAGGCATGACCTGAACCTCATACCACTGGATTTTGCCCATTGATGGAGTCCATCCATATCCCTCTGCAGAGCCTTCCTCCTCAACAGCAGATCAACACTCATACCCCACTTAGAGTTGTCTCCAAACTTAGTGAGGGTGCACTCAATCTCCTCATCCAGATCATTGATAAAGATATTAAACAGAAGCATGCCCACTACTGAGCCTTGAGGAAACCCACTAGTGACTGGCTGTCCACTGGATGTGGCACCATCTACCACCACTCTCTGGGCCTGACCACCCAGACAGTTCTTAACCCAGTGAGGACTGCACTTGTCCAAGGCATGCACTGTCTGCTTCACCGGGAGTGTGCTGTCTCACACAACTTCCTCTTCTTTAGGAATGTGTGAAACTTTTCTAGGTCCTAATTGTGTGTTGGTTGCACTCTGTAAACCAACACTAATGTGCCCACACTTGAAGTATCCAAAGAAGAACAGTTACAGTAGCTATTGTGATCCCTTCCTATCCTGTGACCAGGTTAATTTTTTTCAGAGGACCATGGGTAGGAACCCAGACCTTTTCCTAAGCAGGACACAGAGCACCTAGGGAGGGGGAGGTCACATTCTTTACCATGCAGTATAGACATAGCCAGCATGAAACAGGTTTGGCATTTAAATAGATAACACACATCTTTTTGATGTTTCTGCCATCCTTTCACCTAAATTATAGAAAAAGATAGCAGAACTGTAGGGGTTTTTCTGTTTAAAAAATATAACATGTTAGCTTTTTAAATCCAGGATTTAGAAACTTTTTACCTGGTAATTATGTAGCAGTGGTGGGTGAAAGGAGAGCAAGCAAAAAAGACAGAGTGAAATATAGATATTAAAAAGAGATGATTAAGATATTTTTTAACTTCAAGCTTGATTCAATAGCCCTGGGGAATCTCATGCTTCTTTAATGAGTGCTGCTCTTAGCCATCTCTGCCTAATGAGAAAAATAGGTCCAGAGAGATCAGTTCAAAGTTAAGTGCTTCAAAGACAGGTTGACTTTAAAACCATTTCCCTCTCAGCTTCCCTAGTCTGTCTCCATGGCTTTTTTTTCTTCTGTCATTTAGTATTCTTGAACATGAACCGTGGGAAGGGCTTGAAATTAACAATCTCATTATGCACTGAGCTATTTCTTTGCCATCATTTTCAAACAAATGTGGTTCCCTGTAGTTAACGTTTCTGTCCATATTTAATGTCACTCTTCCATTAGTTTTTGTTTCCTGTACTATTACATGTTTGTTTCCCTGCAGTGATAGCTGGCAACTTCTATTTCTGGTAGCTAAGAAGCACCAGTATCTATGTGGCATAGGTGTTCCAAACATGCACAGTGGTTCTCCATCCCTTTCCAGCTCTATTTTGCATATTGCAGAACTGTGCTTCTGTGTATCTGTAGTTAGAACATACCCCAAATACTCTGTATGAACATGTGATTGATCATTCATTTACAACCTTTCTCTCAGCTCCCTAATTAATATCAGAGCTGTATACATATCTGCAAGTCCACATATACATGCACAAAAGCATATAAATATATATTAAAAGCTGCAGCTTGCAACTCTGAAAATATTTTAAGAGTAAAGAGGAAAACTTTACCTTTACAATCATCATCATATTCTTGTAGATAAAGAAATCAAGTAAGCAATCCAAGAAAAAGTCTGACTAGAAAGGCTATATGAGCTCTTCCCTAACAGTAATTTGGACAGTTAATCTGATAACTACAGATTTCAATATATATAGTTTTGTATATTTCTTTTAAGTCAACTACTTTTTATTGTTTTATTTTTCTAGGGCGTAAGAGGAGTTTTGTTGCCTACTAAATTCTGGTTCCTACAAAGACATTAATTAACCTTAGGGTATCCAGGCATACGCTGGCCCACATGTATATTGGTAATTTCATTAGTTGGGAGTTTGTCTGCATGAGAAAGAAAAGTTCTAAGTTTCTTTAACAATTCCTGTAAGTGATGCTTTCAGTATACAGTAATTCTAACAATGTCTCTTTTTTTTTTCTGTAAATGCTGATCTTATTACTTCTATAAAATCATTCTCAAAAGTGCTGCCTTAAAAAAGCCTGGCTTCTGGGAATGACTGCTTAACTGCAGGACTTAAAAGGATAGCATAAACAGAATTTGAACCACAGAAAAGGTTAGATCTCGGGAAGTTTTGAACTGACTAAAATGTCACTGGCCTAGTCTAAACATGTATAACATCATCAGTAATCAAAATACGTTTTTATTTATTTGAAATATTTTATTTTTTTGCCACCAGTTAAAGTACTGTAAAAATTTTAAATCAATTGTCAACAACGTAATCTTAAAATATTTTTACTCTTTTTGTTTTTTCTCTATTAAGATAATTTCATGCATTGAGAAAAAGTGATGTATTGCAGTTTGTCTTTTATTTGTACTGGTCTTGCAGTGACAACATACTACTGTAAATAGTTATAATAAATTAAACATAATAATGTTTCTAAAATATGTCAGACTCTTCAGAATACCACCACCTGTTTGCCATCCACACTAATGCACCTGAAAATCAATCTTTCACAAAAAGATATTTTTGATGCAGGGTTTTTTTCTTTGTGATGCAAGGGGTCCTGCCCACAGTCAGTGAAGAACTCCAAGAAGCAAAGGCAGCTGATCACTGCTATGAAGACCTAATAATGTGGGAAAAATCCATGTTGTGGATTCACAGGAAAATCCTGTGACAAAATTTCATGCTGTAGAAAACTAGAAAGGTTAATAAAATCCAGGGAAATCCACAAGCATATTATACTCAACCCACTGCCCTGCTGTACCCTTGTAATCATACTGTGTGGAGTTGTACTCATGTTAGAGCTAGCTGGATTGAGCCTCCTACATTTCATATGAAAGACAGATATCAGGAAAATATTTCTATTCCATGTTTTTGTTCTCTTCTGAGTGAACCTTCCTACTTAATTCACTCCCCCTCTTTTCCTTTTTAATTTTTTCTGCCTTATTTCCAAACACCATAATGCAGAAATATCAACCTGAGGATTTGTACCAGGGTGGTGTGGCTAGGTTTTGGCAGTGGTGAGGGCTATAGGAGTGGCTGCTCTAAAAAACTGATAAAGTTTACCCTATATCTGACAGAGACAATGCCAGGATGGATCCACCTCTGACCAGGGCTGTCAAACAGAGATGCTGGTAACAACTCTGTGACAACATATTTAACAAGAAAATAAAATTTTATGGCACAGAAGTACTTGCAGCCAGAGAAGAGAGGAATATGTGAGGGAAACAGCCTTGCAGACCAATGGCAGTGGAGAAGGAAGTTGAGGAGGTGTTCCAGACATTGGAGCAACATTGTAGCCTGTGGTGCTGCCTGTGGTGACGCAGCTGTGCCCCTGCAGCCCAAAGAGGTCCATGGTGGAGCAAAATTCCACCTGCAGCCTGTGGAGGACCCCATGCCAAAGCACATGGATGCCTGAGAGGACACTGTGACCTTGTGGCAATCCCACACTGAAGCAGGCTCCGGGCAGGACCTGCAGACCCATGGAGAAAGAAGCCCACTCAAGAGTAGCTTTGCTGGTAAGATTTGTGTATGTGTGGCAAGATTATGAGGCTACACATTAGAGCATCCTTTTCCTGAAGGACTGCACCCCACGGAAAGAGAACCATGTTGGAGCCGTTCATCAAGAACTATAGGCTGTGGGAAGGACTCATGCTGGAGAAGTTAATGGAAGACTGTCTCCCATAGGAGGGATCCCACACTGAAGCAGGGGGAGGACTTCTCTCTCTAAGAGGGAGGTGTGGGAAACAGTAAAAGTAAGAAGACTTTCAGAAACTGTGAAAATAAGCCTCAGAAAAGAAAAAGAAGAGAACTTAGAGCTAGCTGCAGCTGCAAAGCCTGAAAATAAAGAAGCTACAATAATACAATATGCAAGGACATGAAACAATGAGTTTTCAGGCTTGGCTAAGATAGACCTTAAGGCTGCAGAAAAATATGCTTACCAAGATAGTAGAAAGTTTTAAGCTTAATAATGGAGTATTGTGTATTGTTAATAGAAAGCACACAAACAAGTATTGTTTGAAGCAGATGTACATGTGCTTTTAATGACTGGCTAGAAAAATCTGTGTAAGCTTTAGCAATTAGATATTGGCTGAAAAACTTTTAAAATGTTCTGTAACAAAGAGATCTCCAGCTGCTCGTGGCAGATGTGAGCTTGTGCCATCTCCTGTATCTGTAGCTGAGACTGGTGCCCAAATAAAGCTCATGACGTGTCACCTGGCATGTCCTCACCGTCCCATTTGAGAAAAATTAACCTCCAACAGGAAGCAACAACAGAAACAACATGTGATTGACTAACCTTTATTCCCCATCTCCCTGCACCATTCAAGGGAGGATGTACATATTTGGGAATAAAGTTAAACCTGGAAATGAGGGAGGAGTGGGGACAGGAAGGTTTTAAGATTTTTCTTCTCATTATCCTACTCCAGTTTTGATTGGTAATAAATTCAAGTAATTTCCCCAAGGTAAGTCTGTTTTTCCCATGACAGTAACTGGTGGGTGATGTCTCCCTTTCCCTTATCTGAACCCATGAGCTTTTAGATTTATTTTTTCTGCCCTGTCCAGTTGATGAGGGGAGTCAGAGTGGCTTTGGTGGGCACCTAGCATTTACCCAACCTCGAACCATCATAGCAAGAAAGTGGATGAAATTTCTCTAAAACTTCAGGGAGCTTCAGTATTAATTTCTCATTTGTATGGAAGATTTCAAATGCCAGATACAGGAAAGGAAAATGTTGTGAAATGCAAACTCCTGAGTTCTCTGGACAGTTTCTGACATAACTTCTGGATTCAGATGCTGGGTTTGGCAGCAAGAGTGACACACTAACAAGGCAAAACTGATTTTGACATAATAATCAAAACAGAAGCTTTAGATGTGGTGTCTTGTGAAATAGTGGACAGACTGGGGCTGTTTAACCTGAGAAAGAAGGGGGACCCAACAACAGCCAGCAATGCCTGTGGGAAAGTCATAGACAGGATAGAGTCAGACCCTTAACAGTGGTGCAATAACGGAGGATGAGAGACCAGGCACATAAATTAAAACAAGACAGCCTAGGACTGCATATAAAGAAAAATCATTCCCCATGTGGACAAAAAGTCATTGGAACAAATTGCCCAGAGAACCTTTGGCACCTCCACTGTAGATGTGTTTCAAGAACCAAATGAGTGCATTCTGAGTAACCTGGCTTGACTTGACCATTGTAGCTCTGAGCAGGAGGTCAGACTTGATCATCCTAAAGTTCTCTCCAGCCTGAATTATCATATGGTCCTATGATTTTATGTTCCAAGGCCCTGGCTCTCAGAAGGCATACTAGACTGCTAATAAGAAAATGCTTGCAGATTTTTTTGGTTCTTTTTTCCAAGCAGATTTTCAATGCCATGGATGCTAAAGTGAAATTAAAGTGGTGATTGTGTTTGTTTCAAAAGTATAACAGGAGCATTTTGTCTGAAGAGGAAAAGAATATTGTAAAATGACTGCCCCTAAGACCACGTTCTTTCAGAACTGTAAACATGCAATTCTGGGAGTCTGTAAAGGATTTTATCTTTTTCCACTAAATTCAGTGAGAATTTTCATTGAATTTCATTTTGGAGGATTTTTTGGGTTTTGTTTTTTGCTTGGTTTTTTTTTTTTGAGTTTGACTTCAATTACAGCAACACCCTGCACAAAATCTTCAGATGTATTCTGAATCTTTTAGTCCTGAAAACATTCATTCCTCACTTCCTTTACCAAAAGACAAGTGTTACAGATAGCTATTGAACACTTTCATTCTCACCAGAGGGTCTTTGCAGATGCATTGTCTGACAAGCACAGTGTGAGATGAAGTGGAACACAGAACAGAAGGGATAGTGCCAAGAACCCAGCATTTACAGAAGTTGGGAAGCAAAAGAGACTATGAAAAGTTGCCTACTGAGTGAGAATTTATGCAGGAACTGTAGAAGCTCATGGCCAGCTTCCTATTTAACTAACACCTGACAACATCAGTGACCAAAAGCCCTGTAACTAAGGCTGGCATACAGGTACAAGACACCTACTGTTTTGACTGGTCTACAGGGGCAAGCAACAGGCTCTGTTCAGTGCTGCAAAAGCTGATGGAGCAGTAGTGGTAACTATAGAGTAAAACCTGCTGTGACCACCCCATCATGTCAAAGGCCTTTATCTAGGAGGAGATCTTAGGGAAGGACACAGATAGCCAGACACAGACTGTAGGTACTGCCAGCCAGCAGGGTTTGGGGTGCTGACTGCCTCCCCTTCCCCGCTAGTGGAGCTGAGTAATAAAACAGGAGTATTGCATAGCAACAGTGTTCAGATGAAGTATAAATCAGTAGGATATTTGTGGAGACTACAAAGGCAAGAGCCAAAATGTCACCTTGGTCTCCTTGCTGATCATCTGCACAGACTGGTTACTCTGCCAGGGGAAATCTTGAATGAATAGTCACTATATAGGTCTTTAAGCTAGAGTATAGGGGATGAACATGGAGATACTGCTCTTGGTACTTCCAGTCAAGGGGAGAGGCCAAATCGGGAGAGGGATGCACACATAAACTTACCTCTGGTTGTACAACAGGTGTCCTTTGCAGACTTCTGCCATTGTGTGAACCTCTTTGAGGAGACACTGCCAAGGAGAGCGGCATAGAGTATCTTTCCCAACTGGCTTTCTGACCTTGTGAGGAGTTATTTAAGCCAGGGTCTTCAGGCACTGGAGATCAATCCCTGCAGATAATTGAGGGAGGGGGAGATTGTAGGTAGCACACCAGAGACAGAACTATAGGGAAAAACCTCCACCTCTCTTTGGAAAAAATGGCATGTCTAGAAGTGTATATGAGTTGTGGCAACATGAGAAACAACAAGAAGGAACTGAAAACCTATGAATAGTTGCAAAATTATGGCCTTATCACAGAAGATCACAGAGATGCAGTGGAGTGGTTTTCATGAATTTTCACAGGCCCTTTAGGAAAATTGGGAAGAGGAAGCAAGGTGGGAAGATTGTGGTCTATGCAAAGCAACAGCTGACATGTGTGGAACAGGATCAGAGAAGATGCCAACAAGGAGGAGGAGGTCACAGTGAGCACCTGCTACAAACCACCTGATTGAGATGACGAAGTGGATGAGACCTTCTGCAAACAACTCAGTGTAGTCTTCCAATTGCATGTCTTCTGTGTCTGCTCCAGCAGATCACTTCATCCAAAAATATATTAGTCAGAGACTTGGATTCTGGAATAGATATTCATGTTAAGCTTGAGAAATAAAACAAACCAAAGCAAACCAAAGAAACATCCAGACACCACCTCCTTTACCCTCCAACCAACCTACCAAACCACCAAGTTCTTATGCCAGAATTTGGCATTCAATTCTGGTATAAAAGCAGCTATTTAGTAGGTTTATTATGCACCTTCCATGTTCTGGAGAATAGATGAAAGTGTTTAAGTAGAATATATGCTCAAATTTGTACCCATGCTTATTATTTTGTCCACAAGAAGATTAATTTGCATTCTAAAATAATGAATTTAATCAATAACAGTTTCATCACACATTATAATTTAGGTAAAATTCCATCCTTTATTTCTAAACACTTAAAAAAAAAATAAAAAAAATGCGATCACCAATGTATTCTCATTACTTGGTTAAGAGAATTCCAGAATCTTAAGTGGAAACCAATTCTGCTTTCACCATCTAAAAATTGGATATATAGCCAATGAATCACCTTTAAAAGGTTTCTGTCAGTCAATAAATGAATTCTGAGTAACATCATTTAGTTGATTAAAGTTAATTAAGATTGATCCCCCACAAATGAGTGAGGATAAAGACATTCTTCACAAACACATTTTTGCTGCAGAAAATAGTTTGCTTCTCAATGTCTTATTATGAAATTATTTTTTACTTCTTAGTCTCTACATCCTTCTTATAACATATAACGTATAAAAGTATTTCTCTCCCTCAAAAGATGAAGGTTTACTTCTAGACAGTTAATTTATTGAGGTCTATTTCAAAACATGATTATAGTCAGCATTATTAATAATACTAAATTTAATTAAATAAGATCTCTTTAAGTTTATTCAATTCCCATAAGTTTTGCAGTAGGATTCACCTCACCATACCTAGATGTTGACAGTAGGCAGCTATTGAAAGGTTGGGATTATTGCATTCTTTCCATCGCTCACCAAAATTTCAGAGGAGTTTTAGGCATCTAAGGTAAAGTAAAATGAACCCCACTTCTAATGTTCTGTAAGTAAGCAATCTGCCTGAAAACATAGTCTTAAACAAGCATTCATTATGTTCTTTTGTTGAACTTATATCTATTGCCAACACACTCTTGTAATATTCACATATATAAATTATATACACATATACTATGAACAACCTCTACTAAAATTCATATTAATATTTAATGTGTCCCTATTTATAAAACATATTAAATTCCCTTATTAATCTCATACATTATTTCTTAATGTTTTCTTAATGGAAATCTAACACAGGATATAAACCAGCAGTATCTCTATACTGACCAGATGTGACAAATTATTCAATCAATTAGGATATTTTAGTCATTTTTACTACTTTTCCTGTCAGAATTGTCACACCAAGTCTAGTAAGCCTTCTAATTGAAGTGTAATGCATCATTTACATTAAGTGGGCAAATTGAATATACAAATTTCAATCTTTGGTACCCTTTAACAGTCAGTTTTTAGGTAAATGTTAGTTCTTATTTTTTATATATATATATATATATGTGTATATATATATATATATATATATATATATATACACACGTATATTGTATATATAAATACAATCAGAAAATCAAATGGGAAAAAATGCTGATGTCTCTCCTTTTATGGCTTTTATGTAAAATCAGTTGCTCTCTTGTATGTACACCTGGATCCAGGAATACTAAAGCAATTACATGTATATGGACATAAATGCAGTTTAATTCACCTACTTTACAGAAATTTATTATTTTTTTTAGTTACAAATCTTTTGTTATTGAACCTAGAGAAAATCTGTGACACTTAAGATAATAGAGAACTTCATCTTAAAGATATAAATGTTTACATGACTTACTTGAGTCTAATTTTCAGATTAAACTGAATTAATTAATTAGCTGACCAAAAGAGTTAATTTGAAAAATACCATTTAGATAGCTGACTATATTGATATGAATATATGATATTCAGACTATAGTTAGTCTGGAGGTCCATTATTTCCTGGAATCTTTTTAGCATGATGCCAAAAGGTTATGCAAAGTATCTGTTCAAAGTATTCTCTGAAGACAAATGATAACAGTTTTCTGCTTAACTGTGCAAAGCTTACCATTGTTCTAGGGGCTGCTCAAGCATATTAATATCCAAACCTCAATAAGCTGCAATCTCACACTTTTCTGTACAGCAAATTGTGTTTCAGCAGTTGTTTTCAAAGTATCTGCCAAACAAAAAATTAACATCTACAGATTTTATGTGAGTGAAAATGGGAAAACATGGTGCACAATCATAGATACTAGTAGTTTCCCGCCATTTATTTTGTTCACTCCATAATGTGCTGTGGAAACATAAAGAGCTGAAGGAATTTGAGCTGATCTGCAGAACCACTGCCCTGCAAAATTTATGAGAAGGAAGGGTACATGAGATCATGATGTGTAGACTGCTGTTATAAATACATTGGTACATGCCTACCATGATATTCTTTGTCATTAGATTAGAGGAAGACTAAATGTACAACACATTTCACATTTAGACAGTGACTAGTGCTTTACAAATTTTATATTTAGATATTTACACCTATTGCAGATTAAAACCAGAGGACCTTCTGAAGTTCAGATTTGTTTCCAAAGAAAAAAAAAAAAAAAAAGAGAAAAATACCTCTTTTTTTTTTTTTCCCAGAAAATTAAGGGATAGTTGCCAATATTGGTACGTATCCTGACAGACATGTAAGTTTGAATGGCAGCTTGCAGCTCCACGTGTCTGGCTATTTTTAAACATGTATAAAGATTTTTGCAGACAGTTGCAGTCCATCTCTTCTGTGACTACAATACAAAAAGGTGTGTTTTCAGATTCATCTGAGTCAGTAAAACTAGGATAAGCAATACTATTAGGTGCTGAAATGTACATATATATTTAACTACCAGACACCATGTGTTGTCTCTTAACTTATTTTAGGAATATTCAGCACTTCACTAATTGGCTTTCAAAGTATCTGTCATGCTGACTGGGAAGCTGATTCCAGTTATATATGTGGGGGAAGGAGTATGATTTGGTATATCCTAAATCCCCTTTATGGAACTTAGGGATCTTACTCTGATGGATGTCATCTTGTCCATCTTGAGCAACAAATAATCCATGCAAGATGTTTAAACAGTTTTAAGACTTTATAAGCAAGTAAATTAAATAATGGGCTGTAAGATTATTCTCAACTCACAGATGTTTTCCACATCTTTATTTATCACCTAATTCAACTTCCATTCTTTTTTTGTTTTTTGATAACAGAAATATTTTTGGGAGTATTCATGGAGTACTTCTTCTATATGTCATGCTGAAGTATTCATAGGAAATACTCTGTAACTGACATGGGTAACCAAATTTATGTTGCTTAGAAGCTGCTTAACTGTAATACTCATAAAAATTTTGTATAAAAACAAGAAACACTCTCCAGTCATTTTTTTAAAGGAAGTGGCTATTGTCACTTCATACTGTGTACAGTATGAAGTGACTACTATTTAGTCAATATAGAAGTAGCAAATTCTTGTGCCTTTTTCAAGATGAAACACTTTATGAGCATGCATGAAAATAGAAAATTTTATGCCTGAGACATTTAACAGTGAAAACCTGAGTCTTCCATGCAGCTCAGTCTCACACATCAATAGCAGTAAATTTTTCAGGATCACAGACTTGATCTCAGATATTTAAATGAGATAATCTTGTGTATCTGCTAAGATCTTAATGTAAGAATCTAAGCTTCCCACTGATGCTTTTTGTTTTCCTCTTCTCCAACACACCTATGATATTATTCTATGCAAATGCTCCTGGTCCAGGACAATCCAGACTTTTTGGGAGGTTGCTTTATGCTTGTGATATTTTTTTTGTTTGTTTGATGTTTATTTGTTTGCTCATTTTTTCGGGTTTGTTTGTTTTTTTTAATTCTTACACTACTAATTCTGGCTTTAGATATTTTAACCATATTAAGAAATATGGTTGAAATATATAAGCACTGAAAAGAAGCTGAAGACTTATTAGAACTAATTGGACTTTTAATATCCCTGCTGTTATAATCCTGTGCTGCTAAGCAGTCTGGAGGGATGAAAGACATGATAGCATGGTCAGCTTTAAATTGTTATGAGGTTTATACCAATCTGAGAGTGATAATAGCTAAGCCTTAGCAAATACACTTATTTGATAAGATCATTACCTCAGCTTGTATTATACTGAAGATTTAATAAATTTTTGTTTTCAGAAAATATCTCAGTATGTTTAAGATGTTGCAATTTCTGCTTCCAGTTCTGTGATGAGCTAACCTTGGCTGGACTCCAGGTGCCCAAAAAAGCTGCTCTATCACTCCCCAAAGAGAAGAGAAAATATAATTAAAGGTTCATATATTAAGGTAAAGATAGGGAGAAATCACTCACCAGTTACTGGCACAGGCAAAACAGATTCATCTTGGGGAAATTAACTAAATTTATAAACAACCAGATCAAAGTGGGTTAAGGAAAAATAAATCCATATCTTAAAAGACCTTCACTCTCTCTCCCTCCCTTCATCCTGGGCTTACTTTTGCTCTCTAACTCTTTATCTCCTACCACCAGAAACGCCAAGGGATGGAGAATGGACACTGTGGTCAGTTCATCAGACACTGTCTCTGATGATCCTTCCTGCTCAGGAGGAGGACTCCTCACACTCTTCCCCTGACCCAGAAGGGAATCTCTCTCTCAGAAGACAATCCTCCACGATCTTATCCAATGAGAGTCCTTTCCACAAGCTACAATTCTCCACTGACTGCTCCAGCAGTCCTCCATGGGTCACAAGTCCTGCTAGCAAACCTGACCCAGCATGGATTCCTGTCTTTCTACAGGACCACAGGTCCTGCCAGGAGCCTGATCCAGTGTGGGATTCCCACAGGATGTCAGCTTCCTTATGATGCATCTGCAGGTCCTTCACAGGCTGCAAATGGATCTCTGCTCCACCATGTACCTCCACAGGCTGTAGGAACACAGCCCCTTCACCACGGTCTGCACCATGGGCTGCAGAGAAATCTCTGCTCCAGTGCCTGGAGCTCCTTATTCTCCTCCTTCAGCAGTGATCTTGGTGCCTGCAGTGCTGTTTCTCACATATTCTCATTCCTCTGTCACAGCTGCAATTGTTCTGCAGTAACTTTTCCTCTTAAAACTGTTATTCTAGAGGTTCTACTGTTGTCATAGATGGGCTTTACCTTGGCCAGGGATGGGTCCTCCTTGGATCCAGTCACATTGGCTCTGTTGGAAACGGGGGTGGCCTCGGAAGCCACCCCTCCTGTCTCCCTGCTACCAAAACCTTGCCATGCACATCCAGTAGAATTTCACACAATCTCCCTAGCTTTTTAAACAAAGAGACCATTTCAAATTGTTCAATTTCTTATTCACAAGACATTAGGTAATGATATCTCTAAATTTTCAATAATTACTTGGACCTTTGAATCCTGTGCTATTTTTATAAAATGCTATCTCTGGCCAGACTACCTTGGCATGAAATAGTCTTATGAATCATCCTGTTTTTCTTGTATAACCTTAAAATCATATTATTGCAGGAGAAATTTTCAAGTGTGGTGGATAACACTCAAAACTGCAGCTTCTGAGCTCACTTTTTCACTGGCCTTTATTTTATGGTGTAGTTATTCTCAGTGAGTCTAACCAAGTCTCAGTCGTTAGGAGACTGGCAGTCTCACATTTCTCTAAATGTGTGAGCTTCACACTAAAAGCAGCTTGAGACAATTTCCCTGCTCTTCCAGAGAACTGTACTATTACCTATTTTTGGTTACTACAACTCAACAATTTTGTTTGGAATCTACCTCTACTTTGGAATGCAAATTTATTCTTGGCATTATGTACCTTCCCAATCGCATGCCAGCAGTATCTGTTTGCTTACACTGATCTTCTTTCTTCTCTGATGCTATTTCTGCAACTATATTTATAGAGGACAGCAGAAATGTTTTCCCCCCACCTTTGTTTTTACAGTTTTAATAATACAAATATTTTTGGGATCACGACTATTTTTTACAGTGGATGATGGTGTAGAAATTACCAAAGCTTAACTGAAATTTCTCCAGAACCAGATCACAGAATCAGCAGAATTGTTGAGGTTGGAAGGGACAACTGAAGGTCACCTCCTCCATTCTCCCTGCTCAAGCAGAGTCATCTAGAGCAGCCTTACCAGGATGATCTCAAGGTGGATTTTTAACATCTCTGAAGAGGGAAACTTCACAAACACTCTGGGCAGCCTGTGCCAGGACTCAGTCATCCCCACAGAAAAAAAGGGATTTCTGATGTTCAGACAGAACCATGTGTATTTCCGTTTGCCATTGCTTTTGGTCTTCTCACTGGGCACTGCTGAAGAGATACTGCCACAGGTTCTTCACAGAAAAGGTGACTGGGCATTGGAACGAGCATCCCAGGGAGATGATGGAGGAAACATCCCTGGAGGTGTTTAAGAAAAGGCTAGATGTGGCACTCAGTGCCATGATCTAATTGACATGTTGGTGTTAGGTCATAAGTTGGACTCGATGATCTCAAAGGTCTTTTCCAGCCTAGTTGATTGTGACATTCTGTGAAATACACATCTTTGTATGATAATACTAATGTCCTCATAAAAATAATCTCCCATCCACAAGCACAGTGCCCGTCTGAGAAAGCAAATCTCTTTTCAGATTTTAGACAATGTCTTCAAGAAGGCTCTTTTGCATAAGGCAGACATTTCTTTACCACTGTCTTCAGTTTGGTATAGACATTCTTTTAGTCCTATGTCATATCTTAAAGTATTTTTTCTCCCTATCATCTTAATAGATCTCTCTAATGTATCCATAAGTTTCAAATATAATAGTACATATCTGTGTGAAACATCTCCTGAAATAGCACACTGTATTACATCTTCTTTTTGTATTGCCTATTATTGTTTCAGTAACTTCATTGTTTACCCAGTAAAGAAAACACAATCATAGCTTGCTCATGAAATATTGAAATCCTGATGAGTTCCTCTTAGCAGTCTCACTGACAAGGAACAAATCACAGAAATCTGTTATATCAGGATTTTGTAGCACCATATATGTTACTGAACTTACAGGGCAATTTGCAGTGTGTAAATCAGATGTCCTTTGTACTATAGCTATAATATAATATAGTTATATCATTTATATTGTATTTATGGGGTTTTAGCAAAAATTTAGATGTAAATCAAATGCTGCTGTCCAAGGTTAATGGCATCAAAACTGTATATGAATGATCTGAGACGTGGATTTAAAACTTTTTAACTTATATTAATTCACAAACATACACTCCTAAAGACTTTTTTACCATGTCTTTTGAGGGGGGACATTGCTTATTCATTTCAGATTGGCTTATCAGCTTTTGCTATTTTTTTTTATTTTTTCTTACTTTAAATACAGGATAAAATATGAACTTTACAACTCAGATTTCTGTAGAAATATGCAAACAAAAATACAGATCTGCTTTGACATTAACAACAATTTCGTCCTCTTAATTTTGTTTACTTTGTTTTTCTGTTTGTTTGGTTTGTTATCATTTGGATTATAGGAATTATAGGGACTTTCAAGTGAATTTAAGTAACATAAGAGCTCAAGTTCCTGTATATCCCTTAATTTTTTTCTGTATCATATTTAGAAGAAAAATACTGTGGAAATTTGATGTGGAAGACCTTTCTAAAATAATTATTATCTTAGGTCTGGTATAACACTTCAGACTATAGGCAATTCCATAGAAATTTACTGATATTTAACCTCTGTACATTGAAGTCTTAGTTTGCCTCTAATTTATGTACATATTGTTGTTTCTTGACTTGCACTTGAGTGTTTTGGTTTTTTCCCCCTTTTTACAGATTCCGTCTGTGTACTGAACTGTGAAGAAAAACAATAGTATGATAAAGGAAAAGCTAGGGTGAAAAAGTAAAGAAATATTCAGTGGAGAGAGGATCATGACACTTGAACAGTAAAGGGTTAAGCAAATGAATATCAGTATTGGTGTCATTCAGAGGCTTATTTCCCATTTCCCATTTTAAGTTTTTCATGACTTAATTATTTTTCTAGCCCAGAAAACCAGTAAATCTAACATTTCCATTACTAATTGCCAGCCACATGCTTAGTATCAGGTTTGAAAGGCCTCAGATTTGAAATTATTACAAATTTAGAAATTGGAATTATTTGAAATTTCTTAGGTTTTGCCTGAGCTTTTCTAAACCTCTCTGTAGTTTTGATGTTACCTGATTTAGCTGAAACAACTTCTTTTTATAACAAACTGATCTTTAAAATAAATTTCTTAGAAACACAATTTTTATGTAAATATTAGTAGCAGAAAGTTATTCTGTGTAAAACAGAGTATTTATGACTTCCTCATATATTGATGTAGCACAGAGAAATAAATACTTGGCATGATAACAAGGGCCTTGAAAGAGATCATAGCATGCATGGGATGATGAGATGGGAGGCACAGCTTGTTACTGGTGATTGCAAGGCTATGAATAACTCACCAATCATCAGTGAAAGAAATAGGAGTTGGACAGGAACAGTTATAGGGATAACAAATGAAAAGTATAACAAGCATTCAACATATGTAAAATCCATCTGGTACACTAAATTTGGATGCAACATGAAGATTCAGATCAGCATCCCTGAAAGAAATATCAAGGTGTAAAAGTGTGTTGGACAAATAGTCCAAATTGAATCTTAGAGGGAGAAGAAAAAACTTTAGCATACACCTCTCGCTTCTTCCTGTAAAAGACACTTACAGCTTGCTGGAATTTCCTTCTTCCTGTGTGATGGTGATCAGTCCTGCACGCTCTTGGTACCCAGAAAATGTACGGTATCTATCACAAGTGTGAGCACAATATCAGAGGAAAAGTAACAGTAGCAAGGAAGTGTGCAGCATTTTTTAATTGGATTATACTGTTGTTGTTGTCATTATTATTGTTGTTGTTTTTATCATTATCATTAATTTTTAATTATTATTGGAATGCTTTGTATGACAGTATACTTTATCTTATTTTCTTAGTTTTTCTCATTTTGTTTCAAATATATTTGAATAGTACTTTTTGAGCTAAACTGCAAGTAATTTTCATTACAAAAAGAGTAAATCGTTACCTTAACTTCTCAATGCTTTTTTTTTTCCTTCCCTGTGACAAGATTTTTAGTGTGACATTTCCTACACACCTGCACAAAGTGCTGCTTGAGACATCCTGCAGTGTTCAACCTTGCTTCCAGCTGCTTCTCTGTAGGAGTATAAGGTCATCATGTGCACCAAATTTATCAGCTCTGCTTGATTGCTTCTGATATCTTGGGGTAAAATAGCAATAAATGCCTCTGGACAGACAATTGAATTAAGACCTCTCTTTGTACTGTATCACGGGAAAATATATTTAGGGGTTTTGTTTGCATGTTTGTTTGTTTGTTTGGTTTTTTCAAATACTGCCCAAGTTAAAAAAAATATATAATCTATATACTCTATTGTCCTGGGGTGACTTTACCTTTAAGATGGCTTTGGGAGCTGGGGAAGTTGAAGCTACTGAAGGCTGATGGGAATTTTTTCTCCTGACCAATTACTAGTCATTTCTGAGAACTGACTGATTCTGACCATTGAAAAGTGAGATCAACTTGTGAATACCTACCTTAAGACTCAAGAATTTCTCTCTCTCTTTGGTTTCTGGCTTCTGAAGAGGTAACAGGCTCTGTCTCGGCCTCCTCTTCCCCTCCAGGCCGGACAAGGCCGCAGAGGGTGGTGCGGATAAACGGAGCTGGGCGGCCTGACTTGGTTTGTAGTTTCTGCTGCAGAACTGAAACCTGACACCATGAACACCTGCAGCTTTCCAAGACTTTAACTCTTTTACTACCTGGATGAGATGTACAGATTACTTCTTTTTCCCAGAGACAGAGAAAGAAGAGAGAGAGAGGGATAATTAACATGAAGAAGACATCATAAAACCATCAAAGACAATGAAGAAAAGAGTTACGTTTTAGATGGGGAAGAGAGAATAAGGAGATGCTTTAATAAGCTGAAATGTTTTTCTGTTAAAGCTATGGAGATGGACAATAGTGTTCTGAAAAAAAAATCCTTTAATTCATGACAGAGTATATTGGGAGGAATGGAGTGTTCAAAGTGTGGATTTTGAGCAAAAGGTGGAGTAGTTGTGATACAGTGAAATGCTGGAACAGAGAGGGGAGAAGTAATAGTTGAAGATTTGGGGCTGTTACGAAGCAAAGAGAAAACTTCTGTTTCCAGGGAGGCTCACGGACACAGATGAAGAGAACTTTTGCCTTTGAATAACTCATCCTTAAAAATGACATCCCTAGACTCATTGACCCATACACACCTCAGAGTGATGTGAAATGGGAGGAGTGAAATGATGACAGGATTTCCGGGCAGCTGGCATCAGAGAAATAGAAAACTATAACAGAAATAGTTTTCTTGTGAGAAACTCCATAGATTAGCAGAAGAGGACTTCTTTTTCTCTACAAAGACTGATGAAAAGACTATAGCAAGAATTTGGACTGTTGTAAACACCAAAGTTTTTTTGTCTCTATGTTGTCATGTGAACAAGGAAATAGTTGGGTAGTGGGGGAGAAAAGGGTTTTCTGGAAGTTTTATTCTGGTTTTCTTATTCTTGTAGTTTTGTTAATAAACTTTCTTTATTCCTTTTTAAGTTTTAGGCCTGTTTTGCTCTTGTTCTAATCCATATCTCACAGCAAGAAATAAGTAAGTTTTCTAGTGATTTTTTTGTTAGTTACTGCTTTAAACCCACGACATCTATTGTGTAATTTGATCACTTTTTAATCTTCAGATTTCTGTGAGGGTCAAAGTTTTCCCCTCATCACTAAGGCTCAACTGATTCTGAAAGGTTTACCATTCAATATCTACCCCACACTTGCCTCTAGAAGATAAAAAGAAAATAAACCCAAACATGCTGGTGACTCCATCTAAAGCCCAGCAAGGGAAGAAGTTACTTCCAGAGAGCAATTTAGCCACTCCTGAAACAGGGTACAATCACTCTCTGGAGTTAGATTTTCTAGATGTGTTCCTTCCACACTCAGTCACTTTGTTTCAGTATGTTTTACTGTGTGCAATTTATGTGCAAGAATGGTAGGCATAACTTAAAAGTTAAAAATTATTATTAGCTAATGCACAGAAGATAACTAGGTTTCTACAGCAAATATGGAAAACATATAATTTAAGTAAAGGATCTTTGATCACCAGGTAGGGTATCACCCCCAAGGCGAAGGGTTGGTCTCTGATGCTCCCTGGAATGGATCAGACAAGCTTATTTTTTTGTTTGTCTGTGGGTTTTGGGGGAGTTTTTTGTGGGTTTTTTGGTGTGTTTTTTTTTTGTTTGTTTGTTTTGTTTTTGTTTGCTTGGGGTTTTATTATTTTAGTTTTTATTATTTATTTGTTTTTATGTTTTTATTTTGCAGGTAGTTGTCTCGTAATAAATGCCTAACATAAAATTGGAAAAATCAGCTGAGATTAATTTCACTGCTTCTTCAAGGTGTCCTTTGGAAATTAGGTTAGAAACTGTGTGCTGAAGATGACAGATTCTTGAAGAGAGAGCCTTCTGAAACATTACCAGAGGACCATTAACATTGTCTCAGACTACATACAGTGAACGTAAAGAGGGCTTAATGGATCATTGTTCTCACAAGGTACAGGTCTGAAGAGCATTAATTTTTGTTTTAGTAGGTTCAAAACTTCCTTTCTACCTCTCTAGCTGTGATTCCAAAATCAAGTCTAATAATCTGGGTAAAAATGCTTGAGGACTCATCTTTCTGGTTATGTAGGAGCTCACTATAAAAGGTTAAATTTTGCAGGCATTTTAGGGCTATGAAGCAAGAAGCTGTTTCAAAAGGCTAGGACACAGAGAAAGAAATGTCTTTAAGTCCCTTCCTCACTGGCTATTTCTGTTTTACCCCAAAATTGTTTAAAGTAAAACAGACAGTTGTGGAAGACACTGATAATGCTTATATTTCTGGTATAAGGGGACTGCAAGTAATTAGTTCTTACAGAAACTCACACATCTCTTTGGGAAGCCTCATACTAATTTTCAAGCTGAATGTGTTCTTACAGATACTTGTCAGTCTGATGAAAAAGATCGTCTTATTTCCTGATTTTCATTTTGATATGGAAAGAAATCATGTCTGCCTAAACTTCATTCATCTAAGCTAAACAAGTTGAGCTGTCATAGAGCACTCTTACATGAGGAGCTGACCTTCCCCAGGTGAATCACATAAGCCTTCCCTGTACTTGCCCTGCTGTGAATTCATTGTTTCTGAACTAAAGTGAATTAAATTCTACAGTGTGGTATTTTGTGGGGTTTTTTTAATCTCTTTTAACCAAACTCTTTTTATCTTCAGTATATAAATCCAGGAACCCTGAGTGTGTTATTAAGCAGCACTTACTGCAGGCCCCTCAGGCAAATCTAATCAATTCATACTGTCATAAAATAAAAAGCATCTGATGCAATTTATATAGTATTAGTCATGTCATTGCACCTCCTCAGTCTCTTGTTCCTTTCTCTTCTCATTTTCTGAATTCTTAGACAGAAAATATTTTTTCTTTTTAATTCACAGAATTGTTGGTGTTGGAAGGCATGTTTGAAGATACCTAATTTAACAACTCACTAAAGCAGTTTTGCCTAGAACAGAGTGCTCTGGTACAGGTGGATTTTTTCCAGAGAAGGAAGATCCACCATCTCTCTGGGCATCCTGTTCCTGCTCTGTCCTCCTCAAAATAAAGAAGTTTTTCCTCATATTCATATGAAACTTCCTGTGTTCTGGTTATGCTCATCCCCTCTTTTCCTGTCATAATTTGTATATGTTATTTTTTTGGTATGCTTTTTGTTCAATAAAGTCTTTTTCCATTTTTTTGAAGAAGCTTAAAATATTTCCATTTGAAGTACAAATTCTTTTTGCTATTATTTCTGCATTAAATAGATCTTTTTGATAGAATTATAATTGTTTTTTGAGTCAATCTTGTGATGTACTGAAAAACTGTTTTTTAATACAATATTCTTTGTTAATAGAGCAAAGACAAAGTTCAAGTGTTCAACCCACACAATCTATCATTATTTTATTTAAAAAAGAAAGATTTGTTTCCTTTTTTTAGTAGAAATAAAGAAGATTTTTTTATAGAGGTTGACTGTTTTCAGTACAGACAATTTAATGTAAATAATTCTTAAATTATGCCAATTAGTTCTATAGCATTTTTATGTCAATTATGCAGTAGCTGATGATCAGTTTTCATTGTTGAATATAACGTCTACTAAATTGGACAGACTTCAAAATATCTAGCTATAGAGATAGCAATAATAACACTATAGCAAAAACCCTCAAAACCTATCTATATAGTGCCTTTGTGGTAAAGCCATTCTTACTAGAATTTTAAATAAGAAAGAAAAAATACCGAAAAAAGCAAAACACCAAAAAAATGTTATGTTGTTAAAGTAACCATTCAAAAGTTGAGACAGCAAGCATTTTTACTTACCAGCCAATCTTTTTTTCACCTTGTGTACTTAACAGATTTTATTTAAATTATTAAATATTATTTCCACAGTTTCACAGAGCAAGTGGGAAGAAGAAAGAAATTGAAAACTATTAAAGGAAGACAACAGTGATTAATCTTTGGAAAATGTTGGAAAGACACAGTAGCTGAGGAAAGCAAGGAATTTTTCTAATGAAACTTGGACAGGTAAAATTTAGACTACGAAGACTCCCTGATAGTCAAGAGAAAACTAACACCTCCAGAAGATGATTCATCTCAAGTGGAACAGATTTGATGATCATTCTTTTGGAGTTCTCTCTCATTTCCTCTCTCTCTCTCTCTCTCTCTCTCTCTCTCTCTCTCTCTCTCTCTGTGTCTCTCTATTGATTTGAAATAAAACCCCAATGATTGGCTCTAACTCCACTACCTTGTTTAGATGGATCTCATCCTTACAGAACCTCCAATGTGAAGAGTAATATTTCAGATTAAACTAATGTGATGTGGCTGGTTTTTTTCAGACTACTCTAAATCTTTTAATAATTAAGGCTATGCAGATGAGGTCAGAATTGTTCAAATGACCAAAGGGATGGCCCATACCATATGACATGATATTCAGTATAAAAAATGGGGTAAGAAGGTAGGAGACATTAGGAATGATGGTGCCTGTCATCCGAAGTAACTGTTACACATGATGGGGTCCTGCTTTCTGGACCTGGTTGAACACCCCCCTGCCCATGGGAAGTGGTGAATGAATTCTTTGTTTTGCTTTGTCTATGTGCACAGTTTTTCTTTGTCTATTGAACTGCTTTTTTTTCAACACACAAGTTTTCTCATTTTTACCCAACCAATTCTCCCTCCTGTCCCATCAGGGGGCATGAACTATTTTCCCTGTGGGGCTTAGCTACCTAGTAGGTTTAAATCACTTTGGTTAAATCAGATAAAATCAAAGATTAGCAGTTTGGATGTATTGTGTCCCATAATGCAATACTTTCTTCAGAAAGTGACAAATATTTGTGGTCTGGGTTTTTTAAATATTTGAAGAGACTCAATGTACTTGGAAAACTAGAGAATAATAAAAAGATAGAAGTGACAGTTCTGTGTCTAGAAGGGGATGGAGGAGAGAAGAATTTTTCTAGAAGATCAAAACAAGACTTAAAACTAGATTTGAGTGATTAATAGAAATTAAAACATTAAACCAAATTCATACCCATATCAAACCATATAATAAAAAAATGTGAAGTATTGTTCACCATTGCAAAGAAGTCTGTAGGCATTTTTTGACAGCTATTTATGCTGATAAGATGACTGGGAAGAAAAAGACATTTCACCTATGGTGGCTTCTGTGCCTGTGAAAAGTGAAACCAGCAGCACCTTATAGTGTTATGATAAGATTCTCTTAAGGTTCTTAAGAGATTAATTAATTTCGAACCTTAACTCTTAAGGTTCGAGATTAACTGGTGGGTTTGTGCTTCATTCAGGAAAGAGTAGGCAGGAGGGGAATAATAACTTCTTCAGTAATCACTTAATCTATGTGTAAGTGCATTCAGAACACTGTGGATTAAAAAGCCTTTTGTAGTTGAGATAGCATGAAACAATCCTTTTACCACTGAGCATAGGTATCGTAGGTTTAGAAAAGAGGACACTGAAGAATTCTCTTCTAAGGCAAGGGGTAGTTCCTAACACTTATTCAGAAATTAAAGGTCTTGGTAAAGGAGCCATTTCTTACCTTAATCAGCATATTGCTCATTCTGTGCAAGTCTGACTCTATTCCTCTGAGAAAGAAGAACTAAATGCAAAATAAATTTTTAGGTCCTCACCACTTTTGTCTCTCTCTTATGAATTCCTGCTAAAATCCCTTGAAATAGCCTCTTGACAGTTTTTTTAAATGAATTTTCATCTTGGGATCACTGAGTAACATTTAATGAGATTAGAGCATCTCTTTATAAAAAGACATGCCTCCATAATGAATGTGTGGATTAGTTTGTTTTTTTTTTTAATATGTTGTTTTCTCTTCCATCTTCTCCAGAGATACTTAGTGTAGGAGTTTAGAGTATTTTGTTTGTTTGTTTTTGTTGGGTTTGGCTTTTTTTTCTTCAGAAAGATTTATAATTGGCCTGAAACACTGAAACCAAGCCTCTAATCCAGGAGAATATAAAAGATTACCAATTCTTTCAGAATATTTCATTAAATCAATGAAACAACAATTGAATTTTAAGACTAGATTGTTGTTATAAACATTACTGATGAATTCCTTACCTGTTTAAGACTAGCTTTTTGAAAACTGCAATGTCATCAAAGGCCATGGTCTATGAAATGAAGCTTTCTACTTGATTTGGGTAACACAAGATGACAGAAGAAAAAATCACTGAAAAATTGTATATTAAATTTTGTCCTCTTTATTTGGCTAGGTCATCACACCAAATGGAAGTTGCAATCACATGGACAATACTGATAGTCAAATGTGGGAAAAGACACCATAACATTTTTATGTTCATGTTGTTGGAACTCTGTGCTTCCCTCAGATTACCAATACCAAATACTTTGTTTGGTCTGCAAGGCGGTCGTCTCATTTCATGTGACACTGTGCTGGGATCCCAATGACAATTCAGAGTTAAATACTTGAGATAGTGAGAAACTGAGCTCCTCATCAATGTATACACCAACTTCATTGCTAGGGGCTTTTGTCCTTTTCTCAGTAACTAACTCACAAGGCTAGGAAGACCCAGCAAGGCTGATAAGAAACCATACTGCTGAAATTGTCCTTCAAACCTCCTCCATTTTGTCAGGTGACTCAGAATTTTCTTCCCTTTTATTTCCAGGATCTGATTATGGTTAATAAACTAAACTTTGCATTTGAATAAAGTCATATCTTCCCACCTAACTTGCTGCCCAGATGTAACTGAAATGGAAAATAAGTACACCAGTCCTTTCTAATGAAATCTACTCCTGTCACATACTCACAATCCAAGGAGAAATACTGCATCCTTGTACTTGCATCCATCCCGTGGGACTACCTCCTCAGAGCTGTTATCCCAGCACCACTGGTTCGAGAACATATTGAAAAATTTAGCAGACAGGAAGTGCTGAACACTTAAAAAAAACCTCACAAAACATAACAAAAGCTGATTTTTTTCTAGAGAAGTGGGAGACAGTACTCTGTGTTAGTGTTCAGGAACACACATAATCACGAATGATTATATGAAGGTGCTTTATTGAAGAGCTCTGGGTGTCAGGGGTACACATACCCAAATCTGACCTGATTTTGTTTTGAGTTGAACATGTTTTATACTCTATCGTTATACAACTTACATATTAATTATTAAACTTACATTGTTCTATTGTATGCATTGCTTTTACCAAAGCATGGATTTCTCGTGATCCCCCCTAGCCCCCTAACATTTTTCCTCATGTTCTTTAAACAATAATTATATCTAATCACATCTAACAATTGTATCATTTATCATATACTGGCTACACAGGTGCAGTATGACCTGATCTTTAGAAAGCACAAGGCCTAACATTTCCCAGGGCTTACTTTTCCCAGGGCTTTCCAAACCTAACTTTCTTTCTAAGCCCCCAAATTTTCTAAGATTTTATGACCTTTTACTATCATCTGTACTTGTGCATTATCTGATCACAAAATGGGACTGATCCTGTTGCAGCAATCCTTCAATGTTGTTGATAATAAGAGTCCACTATATTATAGTTTGCATTTTAGTTTTTCCTGATGCCATATTGAAGTAGATAGACAATTCTGAAACAATTGACCAAATTATTTACCACCAGGAATTAAGAAGGCTTTTCATATTGAAAAATAGGATGGGTCTGCCCAAAAAAAAAGGAAACATAGAAAAGTTTACTTTTGTCTTCTTGTGAACCAAAATATTAGCTAGCCACAGGAACAAACAATCCTGTGTATTTTATTTGGATGATCTTAGGCCTGTACATAGGAAGTCACAGCCAGGCCCTTTCCTGAAGTTTACAACATTCATTATTTTTGCAATAGGAAAAAGGTTCTTGTCCTGTCTGGAAGCTATTAGCTTAAAAATTCATGTCTTGGGCTCCTATAGGGATGGAGCTTATTAATCTTTTTGCTATCACCTGTTCAAATTAACATGTGATATATATAGAGTCATGTATTTTAAAGCTTTCACTACATGACATTACCTAATATTTCTTCTTTCTTTAATCAACAGGTCTTTGTTTAAGAAGAAATGACATCCATAAAACAAAGATATTAAGGTCAACATCTAAACAGTCATCTTATTGAAGAGAAAATTGCTGGGTAAACTAAAAGCAGTTTCCTTCTATACCCAGTTTGAACAAAGAAATTGGGAATTTCAATCCTTGGAAAGCAAAAAATTGAAAGGAAAATGTCTATGTCTTTAAGACTGCAGAGAAGATGAAAAAAAGCATCTCATTAAGCAAAGGAAGGTTAGAAAGGAAATATGGCAGAAGAGAAATATTAATACATACAGTTTTACTTGTGACTATAGAAATTAGTGCAAGTGCAACTTAAAAAATGTGAGATCAGATGATATAGGAGATAAAGAAAGATATTGTAATCTAGCCATTAAAGTTAAATCTATCAAGTAATAAAAGCAATTATATCTATTAATATGCATGCAAGTAAGTATTTGCTGGAACAGAGCAGTCATAAATATTCAGATGATAATCAGATTCTTTAAAATTCTAAATATTTAACTTACTAGCTTGTTCTAGTTTCATATTTTCATTTTCCATAAGCTGTTTGCTGTTCATTACTTTGTTTATGTTATAAAGCAGAAATTTCAATGATCTATCATGAAGTTCAAATAATACTGTGTAAAGTCCAAGTAATCAATTTATAAACAGTTTATGAGAGAGCCACAGAACAGTTGCTCATCTCATAAATTTTGAATGCCAATGAACAGAAGACATCACAAGTTTTTGAACTAGCTTGTGCATAATAGCATTTAATACTTTAAAGGTGTTAGATTCACTAGTACTACTTGACTGGTTTTAATTCTAAGGAATCTGGCTTTCTTTGTGCAGGAAAAGCATCTGTTTCATATATTTTCAGATCACAATGTTAATTAATGTTTGCCTTTTGTATTTGGGGAATTGTTTAACCTTTTCCCCTGGAGAGTTCTGAATGGAAGAAGAAGACTTCTTCCCTGATATGAACACACCCCAGTGTCCAGCAAGATTCTGGTTTGGTCTGAATGGAGAACATGGTGAAATTTATGATCTAAGTAAATGATTCATGATGATATGTACTGCACAGAATAGTGCCATTGGAGATAAATGTGCCTCTGTGTACAGACCAAGCAAAGAACAACTCACAGTGTAAGTAATATTAAAGATATTTAAATGCTTATGGGGAAAGGTCATAGAATTTATTTTAGCTTGTTCAGAAAAGAAGTTACATTACTAAAAAATGCAAATGTGCAATGAGAAAAGCCATATGTGAGAGGTGCCCTTCCTCATCTGTCTGTACCACGATAGCCTTGCATGAAGAGGAATCTGCAGAGAGAGAAGTCTCTGCACATCAGCCCACTAATGGCACCTGAGCAATAAACATTTCTGTCACTGCAGCAGAGAAGCTACAGTGGCTGAGTACAGATTGCCATACTGTAGCTGAGAATGCTTCCATTGCATGAAATTTTGGCTTGGCCCTTTTTTGCAAATGTCCAATTAATCCTTATATAGACTCTGCATGCTCCTCAAAATAAGTTTTCAAGGAATACCTGAGATTTCACTGTAGAGTCTTTCTGCCCAACTCTCTTATAAATTGATTCTAAGACAATTTTATATGATTGAACGCTAAGGAGTGAAAGTAGCAATGACAATGTGTCTGTAAATAATTCAAAGAAAGAAGAACCATTTCTGTGATGTTTTTACACCTTCTGAAGATATTACAGTCTTTGATGCAGACTAGTTTAAATATGCATTTTAAAACCACATAATGTGGTTAAGTTCCAAAAATAGAGAAAGGTGTAAACAGAAGTGTCAACCAGCTTTTCTGGCTCTTGAAAAGACACCTTGAATTAAAGTGAAAGACTGAAAAAAAGGACTGCCTGAGGAGGGAAACGTCAAAAATGCATGTCACATGAGAGTGCATCTTGCTGGTACTTGCAAGACCAATCCTTATCTCACAAGGGTAGAAGCTTAAGAACAGAGTGACTCTGATGGAGGTCAGCCCATGCTGTACATTTTCCTGGGAAGTGAGTAGCAACATCAGTGAACTCCCAACCATGCTCCTGAGTGTGTTATGGCCTTTAAGATGAGAGAAAAGAAAATATCAACAGCTGTTAACATTACAAGCATTTGAGAGTGTTTCCAGCTTCAAGGGTCTGAAATGAGATTGGAAGAAACATATCAATTGGGATGTAGCAGTTCCCATTGCTGTCAGGTAGCAGTAGGCTAATACATCAAATAGTAAGTGAATTACCAATACAATGCACTCTTCAAAACTACACTTATTGTAAAAGACAACATCTATCTTTACCAATAAACAAAATCACTAATAATGGATTTACTGCTATTATGTAGGGTAAGAACAGTTCAGACAGAAGCCAAAAATATTTTAAGTGAATACATGTATAGCCCCTCTTGCACTTCAACACTAGTGCAAGTTACTGAGCCAGCTCCTCAGCTGGTAGAATTGACTTAGATATTCTGAATTTGTTTGACCTACATTTGTTTGCACAACCCACGTCTGGCTCACTGTGTAGGTAGATGTGGTCTGGGTTCAAAAGCAGATAGTAAAATTGTTGTCTGCTTATTTAAACATTGATTTCTCATGGATCTGATGATGAATTTGTGGAGCCTTTTGGAAAACTAATTCAAAACTTGTTTTTATTAGCTTTTGTGCAAATGCCGTAAAGTAATATTCATAAAGAGGACCTGAGCCAAACCTTATCAAGTTTCCTATTGATTTCAATTGGTTTTAAATCCAAGAGGGAAATAACATAATCCTGCATGAAGGGAAAGAAATTCAGGTTTAAATTTTATGAACCTAAAAATGGATTTTTTTTTTATTTTTGCTGTTTTTAATGGTAACTTACTAGCTTATTTTGTAAGAGCTGCTAAGAATTTAAAGTCTCTTTAACTGATTGCTTTTACTTCCCTTTCCTCTGAGGGAAACAGTGTTACAAAATAAACCTTTATGGACTGTCTGAGAATAACAACAGAGAAAAAAATTGGAAATACCATGGATTGTAATGGATTTTATATTTGTCTTTTTATATGTGTATCTGCTGTTAGAAGCACTAAGAGATACATTAAGGGGAAAAAAAAACAAGAAAAAGAAATTATATGATTGCTTTTCATCCTGCACATTCTGTAACATATAGAAATTAAAATAATTTTCTTTGTTATTTTTTTGTTGTTGTTTAGACTATTGTTCCAGTTCCAGCTGTGTAACACTGTTATAGCTTCAGAATTCAGAAAGAATCCTAATACAGTTCTTAGCAGCTATCAACTCCAAACTTAGAACCTATTACATAACATTTAGTTTATATTTGTTTACATGAAATGCAGATAACGTTGGTGGCTCATCCTGACTAAATAAGTAACATAAGTAGTATTTTTTTATTTAATATATGCTGCATAAACATGTCCATCATTAGAGACCAGACTGAGTGTAGCTTTTCTACCTGTATTAGTAAATATGAGTGACAGGTTTTTGAAATTTTGCTTTTTTTTTTTTTTTACTCATAGGTATAACAGCAAATTCTTGCAAATAGTTCACAATAAGGAATGTTAAAAATCAGATGTCATAATTAGACTAAAAAAATGTCTAACCAGAAGCAAATAAATGTATGAATGCAATAGGAAAGAGGAAAGCTGACTGGAGCTATGATACAGGGCAGGAATAAAAGCATGGTATGAGCACAGTATGGATATATACAAGGTTAGTGATGAAATTTTAAATATTAGATTTCTTTCATAAAGATAAAGAGAAGCAAAAGTTAGTGTAG
>NC_031768.1:45192314-45321623 GCF_001522545.3 Parus major
GAGAAGAGAAGAGAAGAGAAGAGAAGAGAAGAGAAGAGAAGAGAAGAGAAGAGAAGAGAAGAGAAGAGAAGAGAAGAGAAGAGAAGAGGAGAAAACTTGGTGTGTTTCAAATGTTACACTATCAATACATGTAATCTAAATAGCCTGTACAATTCTTAACATGGAAGTAAATTAGTGTTATAGCTACATTATTCAAATTTAAAGCAAACAGTAGGGGAAAGTTATATTGAGGAATTAGGAAAAGATACACTCTGGAGCAGTTCATGAAGAACAGCAGCCCTAGGAAAGGACTTATAGTGGAGAAGTTTTTGGTGGATTGTCTGTCATGGTAGGGATCCCACAGTGGAGCAGAGAAAGAATGTGAGGAGTCCTCCCCCTGAGGAGGAAGGAGAAGAAATATGTAATGGACAAACTGATTAAAACCTTCATTTCCAATCTCCTTTCACTTCTGGGCAGGGGATGATGTGGAGAAAATCATAAGTTAAACCCAGGAAGAAAGCAGGAGCAAGAGGAAAGTTTTAACACTTTTCTCCTTATCTAGTCTGATTTTGATTGGTGATCAGTTAAATTAATTTCCTTAAATTGAATCTGTTTTGCCTGAGAGAGTAACTGGTGATTGATCTCTCCCTGTTCTATCTTGATTCCCAAGCCTTTTGCTGTCTTCTCTCCACAGTCCAGTTGAAGAGGGGAGTGATAGAGTGGCTTTGGTGGGCACCTGTTGTCTAACACCATAGTATTTCAAGAATAGCCTCCTTTAGGATATCTTTTTGGTTCTTTTCTTAAATGGATTATTTTATTTTTTTTTAATTTGGAAAAGAGATTGGCAGGGAGGCTTTAACCTGAATTGTAAAGGAAGAAGAAAATGTTTATATATATTTACTCCAATATAAATGAATTTAAGAACTATATTTACCCTGAAATTCAGGATAGATTTTAGAGCAGGTACTTTTTTTAAAATTTTCTTTATTTCTCTTTTTATTTTGGTACAGCTGGGATGCCCATTTCCCACACATATTTACAGCCTGACACTGTTTTCTTAGCATAAGCAAAGAAATTGCAAACGTATCAGTCTTTAAAAATTTAATTTGATCTATTTTTGAATCTCAGTTTGACTGTGTAGTGCCCAGAGGGAGCCACAGAAATATCTTTAAAGGACCTAAAATAGTGTTTCTATTCATAAAATGTCACAGCTTTACAGTCCAGTATCTCATAGCTCTGCAGGCTAAAAGTGAGTGCAAGTCTTGAGAGGACAATCTCATCCCAGTGGAACAAAGTGTTTCGCTATGGCCTTACAGAACCAAAAGACATAAAACTTCTACCTTAAGAAAACAAATAAACCAGCAAAGAATGGAGACATAGCTAAAACAAAAAAAATAGATACAGAATTTTTGTTATCTTGAACTTGAAACAGGTTCAGATCTGGTGGGAAGGCAAGAGTTCAGTGATAATGTTTTTGGCGCAGAATTAAAGCTCATTTGATAATGTGGTCACTGTTTTATAAATAAACTATTTGAAGTTAACCTAACTATATGAAAAATCCTATCAAGCTAAGCTAATGGACAGTTACAGCTGAAAAAAAAATATACACAAGGTCTAATATTATACCATAATGTACATACAAGACTCAGGAATGCAATCTCTATGTAGATGGTATCTTCCAGTCCAGTTTATGGGGTATCATTATATGGACAGTAGGAGATGTACCATTGTCTGGAGAAAACAAAAAATAAACAGGTACAAAATCCCCACAATAGATATTTGTCTCATTCCTTTTCCTCCTTCACTCCTCAGAGGAAAAAAACAACATAGGAAGGACACCTTTTCTTTCAGCAAATTACATCATAACACTAATTTTCAAGGCAGCCTGAATCTTGTCCTTGTTTTGAACAGATATCTTCATCTTGAGCCGGTAACTATGTTGTACACAGTAGTTTGTTGGTTTTTTTTTTTTTAATTCTGGCTCAATTTCTTTCTCTTTACATTTTTATATATAAAAAGGTAATATTTTCTTTCACATTGCATTAAAGTATGTTCTCACAGTTGTTTTAAATCCTCTTCCACCTTAAGGTTTTATTTGACCTCTTTGTACTAGTCCTTGCTACTAGCTGGCTATCAGACACTGAATGAAGGCAGACCTGGCAGCTTTCAGAAGTGTTATTGGTAAATTAAGTACCAAAGCGCAAACGAACCTGAAAAGATAGAATTAAACAAACAAACAAAACAACCAACCAACCAAAAAACACCACAAAGCAGACAAACAACCAGAACCTTCAACTATAAACATGAGGTTCAAAGAAATTTGAGGGAGAAGTTTAGCAACTCAACAAATTTCAATTTTTTAGATAAATCAGGGACAATCTGAAATATATGAAAAAACACTTCTCTAAGTAAGGAGTGGTTGCCAATAGAAAGGAAGACAGCTGGGAGGTAACTTGATTTCTGAAAAGCATCCATTCACTGGTAAATAAGTTAATGTTTTTGATAGTTGTGCTAATTCTGGAAGAAGAATTGAAATATAAATCCAAAATACACAAGGAATGAGAAGAAAACAAAAGAGAGGATTTAAATCTAAGAAATGAAAAAGAATAAATTATAAAGTCTTAAGGTCTAAAGGGGAAAAAAAAGTGAAAATTGAAAAGGTCTTATATAAATTTGAGATACTAAATAGCCAGTTAGAAAATTAATTCTTGAGAAAATCCTGGTGCTTGAGGGTTAGTTTGAGTACCCTAAACATGTGCATTAACCATTCTATGGCTTTAGTGAATTAAAAGTATTAAGAGGGCAAGACACACAGGGTTCACAGAACAGCACATATGGTGGTACACTTCAGTTGCATCTGTGAATTAAAAAGGCCAGATCACAGTCTAAGCACTGGCACATGGCTGTTTATTTAATCAAATTATTAGCATGGACACTGGTACCATTATGGTCCATGAAAAACTAGCAGTGCCACATATGGTTTCATTTGTGCTTGACAGCTGAGATGCTGCCATGTATTGTAGATGTTCAGACTGGAGCCACACCATCTTACTGATCTGAAGGCTTTCAAATGCTCTCTGGCTTCTTTTATCTCTTAGTTTAGGCAGAATATTATATATATATATATATTTATATATATATATATATATTATAATGTTATTATTATATTATATTTATATATATACACATAGCATTGGATAAGACAATAGCCTATTTCTAGTCTAAAATTGGGCATGAACAATAAGAAAGGAAGAAAAACTGTGAAAAAGGAGGAAGCCCCACAGAAATTCCTATCAGAATGATGATCATTGCATCAGAAGAAAAATGGTTTATTGGTTAATTGGTCAATGGTTATCTGAATAAAATCAGGAGCCTTGTTTAATTATTCTTTTTCTATCATTTAACACAGGTGTACAAAGTGGTCTTTGTCACAATTTTTTTGCAGTAGCAGTGAAATAAAAATAGTAAATGATGGAGAGTAAATAGGTAAAATACATTGCTTAAGTTTAGTTCAAACATAGGCCTATATAAACTATATTCAGGAAAAATGTATAATAAAAATATCTTTGAAAGTTGAGTTCATGAGAAGGAAGATGTTTTGCCTCCATTACAAAGACTATAAAAACAGCCAGTGATGGGGAATATTTTATCTAATGCCTAAGAAAGCAAATTATCACTATTCCTAAATTCTATAAGAAAATAATCCAACCAAAGGGAAAAAAAATAAAAAGTGTTGATAGAAACATTTATAAGTGACACATGGAAATTAGTGTGTAATCAAATAATCAAAGACATTAGAACTTTCAGATACTGGTGTTAATCAAAAATTTGCAGAAACTTGAGCAGTCTAACCCTCACTAAGTGCTGTTGTACATTCTGATGAGAGTTTTGAAACTCTAGAGGCCTCCATTTAACTTTTTTCCATCTCCCACTGAGTATTTTCCAGACTGATGGTTGTTTACGCTCATGAGCTGTGGTAATGCAGTAGGTCAGGAATCATAAAGAGCTCAGCTCTTCCAAGTCCAGATGTCAGAACAAAGGGGATACTTTTGCTGCAGTGAAATAATCTAATATTTTGCACAGTATTTTGTTTTGACTTGAGAACTACACTACTTATTCTCAGAGGTCAACTATGTTGATTCTTTTCTCTTTCTAGTCAAACTTGTCCAATAATCCTCTTTGGTTATCTGAGCTCTGTTTTTTTGTGAAACTGCCTTCTGTCAGAGAGAGATAAGTTATGTCTGATGCCTTAGGCTGAAGAAGGCCAAAATATGTTTGTTCAATCTATAGAACACTAGCAGAGGAGCAATGCCTGTAAATGTTACTCCTTTCCATCTGTCCTGTCTTCTTGATATGTTTGTGAGTTTTGCTGAAGTCTCAAAAGTGCTTGGTGTCTTCAGACATTTAAAGAAAGTGCTGTTTGGGAACCAGATGTTTCATTTTTATTTCACTGGAGAAAACTCAGCTTGCTGATCCTGTTAGCATGATCAAGTGACATATTTTCCTGTTGAGGCATAAGTAAAAGGGACAATCAAGTGGAGAAAGGAAAAAAAAAGAAAACCCCCAACCACCTTTATATGATACATTAGAACTAAACTAATTTTCACAATGACTTTTTATTTCACTTGTTTGGGAAAAAAAAGTTATTTTAATTAGAATAGATCTCTAACTTTGCTGCTTTTTTGTTTTGTCTCCCTCATGCATCAATATATAAACCTACAAATTCTCTATATTAACAAACCTGATTTTTCTCATAAATATTGGTTGAAATATTAAAGAGTTTGTTCGACTAAGTTTGAAAACTGTGTTTTTGTTTCTATTATACCACTGGAATGGAATGTTTTTCTTCAATTAGACATGAATTTTATGAAGAATGTCAGCATAGATATTTTTCAGTATACTCCTGTGCTTACAGACAAGACATTTATTTGTCTATGTAATTTGAATATATATACACATGCACACACTGTTTTTTCACTGCAATAATTAAGCATTATAAATATGCATATAATATCATTAATTTTCAGAGTAACCTACATGAAATAGTACATATTTTTTCTGCCTTTTATTCCATCGTGCGTACTTATTAAGAGGCTTATAAAAGAGATATACTTCTGGTCTTCTCCAAATCCTTACTATAATAGCTTAATTTTATGTCACATTATATTTTTTTTTTATAGAAAGACAGTGATTTTCAGGTTTTTTCACTTGCATGATAGGGGATTTAAACCACGTAAAGTTCCTGGATTTAGTGTGTTTGTGGGGAATTACTTTCCAGTTTTTACCAATATTTTTGCACTCGGCTGTGTAAGATACTCAGAGTTTCAGTGGGACTGTTGTTTGTAATGGTAAGCACACTTACGAAGGTTCAGAGCATTAGATATATCTTCCTTTTTATCTTCTGTATTAAGCAAATAATTCAATGCTTTCTTCAGTAATGAAGACAAATTTAAGAAATGCATTTCTACTTAAAGTGTTTTCTGTATTCATGCTCCATGTGAGCAGGGTGCTTTCACTCTCCTTATAATTAAAAGAATGAAACAGTCACTTTCAGAGCCCAAGTAATTTCTAGCATTTGCAAGAACTCACATAAACCTCTTATTTTTCTTCTCTAACTGCAAATACTAGATTTCTGTCTCAGACATGGACCCATCTATGTTGTGACTATTTAAAGTCAGGAAAAATTAATCCCTCTTGAATTTTTTACAAAAGTCACAGATGCAGTTCAGCATCAATCTTAGGGTGTTATTAGAACTATTAATTGCAGTTTTTAATAATTTTTTTGGTTAAGATTAAAATGATGTGTAGGCTTTTTCACATGGGTGACCCATAAATATGCAGGGGATGAAAATTATTGATTTCCATTATCCTGGTCTAATAGTAAGATGCAAATTTTCAGCTTCATGTGTCTGAGATTAATAAAGTTAAGAAGAGATCACTTAGATAAAGTATTGTGATGCATGCTGTGCTTGTACAGAATTTGGAGCTTTTTCTTATTGCCATATAAAATATCAAGGGAAATGTGGTTATGTAAGTGACAGTACACTGAATACTACTTGACAGATAAGTCCTTCATATTGCATTATATTGTTATATTTTCAGTGTATTTCAGTTTTCATTTTGGTTTTCGTTTTTTGGATTTTTTAACACTTCTTGTAGCTATTTTCCACAATATATAAGGATTGTTACACACACATCATAGTAAATTGGGTTTTTATTATATCTATTTATTATATTATTATTATATTTATATTATTATATTATTATATTATTTTTATTATATTATTTTTATTTATACTTTTTATTTCCTAATAAGCTTGAAAAATATATCCTTTGAAATGTCAATCACTGAGGCACAGGTATTCATAAACTGCACTAATCCCTGGATTATTTTTCCAAATATGTTTGACCTAGAATTTTTTTTTAAGTCTGAAAGTAATTACCTTCATTTGTCCGTCACTGTCTTGTTTTTTTAATTTTTGTTGGTTTTCTCCTTACAATGATTGCTAAGCAAGCTTTATTTTTCCATCTGAGGAAGCACACTTTAAAAAGTGCTTGGCACTTAGATTATGACACTATTAAGACCTCAGACTCCTTTTCCTTCTGACACGTGTTACACACTTAAAAGCTGTAAAAAGACTTAATGGGACAAATCACAGCATGAAGTTATTCTCTTTTTCTGTGTGCTTTAGTGCAACAGTTGAGACACAAGAAATAAGTATGGATCATAGATAGCATCACAGAATGGCTTGGGCAGAAAGGAACTTTAAAGATCATCTAGTTTGAATACCCCTGCCGTGGGCAGGGACATCTTCCCTGACCAGACTGCTCAGGGCACCCTCAAGTCTGCCTTGAACACTTCCCTTGCCAAAGCTTCTCTGGGAAATGTTCCAGGATCTCACCAGCCTCACGTTAAAAATATTTTTTCCTCATATATAACGTGAATCTCAGTTTAACAGTGTTTGCCTTTGTCCTCTCACTACAGGCCCTATTAAAAAGCCTTTGTCATTCTTGTAAACTCCTTTCAGTATTGAAAACCCACAATCAGATCTCCCTGGAGCCTTCTCCGTGTTGAACAGCCCTAACTCTTTCAGTTTATTTTTCATATTAGATATGTTCCAGCCTTCTGATAATTTTTTCTGGCCTTCCTCCAGACCTGCTGTAATAGGTCCATGGCTTTCTCATAGGAGTTCTCCAGATGAGGGTCTCATAAGAATAGAGTAGAATAAAGGGAAAGAATCACCACCCTCAACATGCTGGCACTGCTGTTTTTTTGGGTTTTTTTGCAGCCCAGGATACAGTTAGTTTTCTCATCTGTAAGCACACACTGACAGCTGAAGTAGAATTTTTCATCTACCACTACACCCAAACCCTTTCTGCATGGCTGTTATCAATCTGTTCATCCTGTATCGATACTGGTGATTGTCCTGACCCAGGTGCAGGACCTTGCACTTGACCTTGCTGAACCTCATGAAGTGCAACTGGTCCCACTCCTCAAGCTTTTCTAGGTCCCTCTATATAACATCTCTTCCTTTGTCGTCTGCAAACTTGCTGGGGGGTACACTCAATCCCACTGTCCGTGTCATTAATTGAAATGTACCAGTCCCAATATGAACCCCTGGGGGATAGTGGTCATTTGGAAGCAAAATAGATTTCTGCATACTTATTCTGAATTTCTGTCTGTTAGTTCTGAATATCTTAGAATATGGGTAATTTTATAACACTGTTCTAGAAATATCCACATCATCACCAAGTGAGGAAGTGTGCTCCAATGGCATAATGCCATGACAGAGAAAATAGCTTTGTCTCAAGAGTCTTTTGCAACAGGATTAATTAGCTCAGGTGGATTTGTGCTTGATATTTTTGGTTTCCTTCCAGTTCTACAATTAACAAATCTTTAACAAATTGTACATTTTTGGAAAAAAGGTTCCCTAGTATACTGTTGAGGACACCGTAAATTCCAAAAAATTTTGCATTTTTTAATAAGAATTTTTCTTACATGAAAACTTATATGATCATTTTGCCCACTCAGTGCCAGAAAATCTAATGTTTTTGTTTAGTGCATAAGCTTTGCAATGAGTGAATGTATAAGAAGCAGAAAAAGTCTAGGAGAAAAATTTTCCTTTTAAGAAGGAAGACTATTCTAACATGTCTTGTTTTTTTTCTTCTCTTCTGCAAGCAGAACAACAACTTAAATATAAGGGCCTCAGTAAATGTAACAGCTCTGGCAAGTTGGTGTCTCTTATAATTTTTCATGATGACAGCTTATAATGACATACACTGTTATGTTGCCAGCTCTCATTAGCGTAAGGTAGCAGAATGTTAGTGCTGTCATTTTCTTAAGCCGCCCTCCTTTTGCTATGGCATGGCATTACATCCTTGTTCTAAATCAAACATCTGCTCTTTGTATCTACAACCAATCTGAAGAATGTGGCTTGTAGTGCACAACAGGCAAAACACAGTATTTTGTTATTTATCCAGACAAAGAAGTCAATGATGTAAAAATAGCGTTTTTCTTTTTTTGATTTTAATGCCTGAACTAAACCTTTATTTCAATAATTGAAACTACTCTACCTTTGACAATACTTAGTTGTTTTAGTGAATAACTAATTTATTAAGACTTATTGAAATAAAGCCTTGGCTAAGCTAAATACCAATAGATTTTTTTATTGTAATTTAACCATCTTACTGTTTTATTGAAATTAATAAAATTCTTATGAAAACAAGAATTAAAACCTGGTTCTTAGTAATATCAGACTGAGTACTTCATTGCTTTAAATTCTAGGAAATAGGAGATGTAAAATATGAACATTTATCCTAATAAGCTATAATCTTAAAATTAAGTTTCATTCTGTGACTAATTCTTAGGTAGAAGAAGAATAACTTTATAAAGAAATTACCAGTTAATTCTCTCCTTTCTAGAATATCTTCATTTTCCTGGAAGTACCAAGGAGATATTTCCTAGTCACGTGTGGCTCGGAACACTACTTGCATAAGAAAAAACAGTATCAAAACCTTTTGATACAGAAAATGCTCCAATTTTTTTAAGATGTTAAGGAATATATATTTTATATCTTAATGGTTATTTTTAAAAAATAGTAATGTTTGGAACAGATAAAATGTGAGAAAAATTTTGAATAAATCAAAATATTTGATTTCTTGATTTTAAAGCAGCAAACTTAGTTTTTATGATCAGGTTCACATTTCATATTTCCTTGAAAATACCACAACAAACATGACGTCCATGATATGTACCTTCACAGAAAAAAAAAAATACTCTGATTTATTTAATAGCTACACCATCAACAAAGTGTGTTTCTGAATGAAAAAACTGAACAATGTTAAAATTTTAGGATAACAGCAGTAAAAGATCCTCACAGTGGAATTAATTCTAGTCCTTTGGGGGGTTGTTAACTGAAGCTAAATTGCTAAAATCTGAACTTATATGCATGGGGAAAAAGAACAGTTTCAACTGATTTTTTAGTAAGATGGATTTTTAGTAGAATGTCCTCGTAATATACAAGACTGTAAACTAAATGTCCTAAATATAAGCCTTTGTTTTATATGTCAGACTTGCCCTATGGTTCCATAATCTGCAGATTATTAGCAGAATACTGGGAAGGAAATAATCTAAGAAAAAAGATTTCTGAACAAAAAAAAAAAAAGAAAAAAAATAGGAAAGAAAGAAAGAAGAAAGAAAGAAAGAAAGAAAGAAAGAAAGAAAGAAAGAAAGAAAGAAAGAAAGAAAGAAAGAAAGAAAGAAAGAAAGAAAGAAAGAGCGAGCAAACTCCAATGTCATTGTTTGGCATAAAGACTTTTTTTATACTTTCAACAGACATGACCAAAGACAGCTGTCAGTGGAAAAAATGACAATATTTAAAAAGACATGTTTCATAGCCTAGTCGCTTAACAACTCATAATATTTCAGCTCTTCTCCATGATAAGTTGCTCCCCTTTGATGGAAGAGAATAATAGAATATCTCAGCAGAAAGGACCCATAAGAAACGTCAAGTCTATCTCCCCACTTCTCTCAGAACTATCTAAACCTAAACCACATAGCTGAGAACAACATCCATGAACTTTGAAAGGTTGGTTCCATGACCGCTTTCCTGGGTAGCTGTTCTAGTGACTGACAACCCTGTGGGTGTGTCCTATCTGAACTTCCTCTGACACAGCTTCATTATATTTCTTCTTGTTTTATCAGGCTTCATCAGAGAAAAAAGATCAGAACCTCCCCCTTCACTGTCCACTTTGAGGAATATCATCCCTTAGCCTTTTCTTCTTGATACCAAACAAAACTTCAGCCACTTGCCCTCAAGCCAGTGGCATTTTCCATTTGACGATTTAGTTTCCTTCTCAGTTGTCTTGTGAAAGTGGACAAGCTGCCCATGTCCCTTTAGGAATGTAGAAATAGGAAATACTTTCATTATCAAAATATTCTTATAGTAGCTAAAATGCAAAATTATTCTACAACAGTACGATCCTTGTTTTGTTAAGCATGTGGGAAAAAGTAGACTTCAATTTCTTCATTTGCTAAAATTAATGTATCAATTTATGCTGACTTAATCTGAGTACAATGTCTCTGTAGCCTGTTTATAACAATGTTAAATAAATGAAGGTGAAAATTTATTTCTCAGTCACGGATTGTGGCTGAGTTACTGTTCAGTGAACTAAAGGCAAGAACAGGAGTCTGGCAGCATTCCATATCCAAGCCAAGATGGTGCTCAAGTGTGTTTACTTCCCATTTGTGTCTTACTGACAGCAACAGTGACGCTAAGTTTGCAAAAGTGCTGCAGGAAGCTGGATAAAAGGGGTCTAAAATTTGTTATGACTACATTTTAAAATTAAACATATCTGAAAACCTTTAAAATATTTATAAGGAAGCTTTAAAAGATACCAAAAGAAAAACAGAAAATAAGGTGTGACTACAAAATGATGCACAAAATAGGACATGCCAGCAAAAATCTAAAATGGGAAAGAACACATGGATTAAATGAAAATGAGAATAACTGTATTTAGAATGCATTGAGAAGAGACCCCACATATATCTCAGCAACATGACCCATTTGGTTTTTATTCTAGAAGCTTCCGTTCTCTTAAAAGCTCTTATTGAGCTCTTTCTTTTCATACCACTATCTCATGCACAAACATATATGTATTAAAAAATTAATCATTTTAAAAAGGTACCCAAGTGTGGGTGACTAGGAGAAGTAAATTTCCACCCTCAACATCTTATTTGTCTGAGCAAGAGCCTCAGGATACCGGTGACTTTTCATTACTCCCTGGACAATTTTTCTTGAAGACCAAAGCTGTAGACCTTAGGATTCAAAAGAAGTATAAACATAAGAACCAGAGGACAAGTAGGTATAATATGTATGTATTTGCATTATATTACTGAATGTGTTAGCTTCAGTGAAACTCTAATAATAATAACTCCTTTTGATTAGACTCTAAGGCCTTAATTAGACTAATAAAAAATTATGGGTTTCACATAGAAGGCTTCTACTCTTAGCAAAAGTGTTCCTTTTTATTCTTAGCAAGGTTTTGAGTGCAACAAGGAAGGAAGGACAAATTTACTAATAAAGATGCAGGAGTTACTAGTCCCTTATTATCACATTTATCACTAACTTGTCCTGTCTATACAATAAGGATCTTGTCTCACTCCAACCTTCACACTGATCCTCTCTATAACATAGTTAAAGTTTTTTGAATCAGTTTGCAGAAAACAGCAGCTTACCACGCTTATCAAACCAATGGAGAAGACCAAAACATCTTGTAGGCAGAGCTTTGCTTTCTAGGGTACTGAGATGTGTATTAAGACCAATATTAAATATTTAATATTAAAATATTAAATATTAAAATATTCAAAAGGAGTTGAGATTATTTACATGGAAGATGGAGTGATTTATGAAACATAACTTTTCCACTCGTGCTAAGTACTTTGCATATATACAACTGCATCCATTTGAATTAAACTAAGAAAATATTCTTTGAGAATACAAAATTATATTCTATCAATATTGAGATTTGCTTTGAAACAGATCTCTTTAAATTCACTACCTTTACTTCAATTCACAGATCATAAGGGTGACAATTAAGAATTCTCCTTTCCCTTACTGATCACTCATCAATTGAGTTACTTTGATATTTGTTGTTGTGCAACTTTTAGCCTGAGGAATTATTGTTTCCCTGTGTAGCAGCTGCAGAAACAGATGCTGGGTTTGGTTTGCTGGCACACATCCAAAAAAGCTTAAATGCAAAACAAAAATTATTTCTGGCCTATTGCCAGGTGGTCCCACTTTTCCATCTGCTGGAGAGATTTTAATTTGCAATCACTTGAAAAAAAAAATTGTGGACTTTGTATATCTATTTATTTTTAAATGCATGCTGGACTGGCAGAGAAATTTCATTTTGGCAGCATTCTATAGTTAGATCACCTTCTCAGCAATACTGGGACTCTCTTCAAGCAAGAATAAAAAGTATTTTGTGTGGGTGTCTAGTGAACCAGACTGACAAGTATGATAAACATGGCAAGAGGTCCAAGGCCACTTTGGATGGAAAAAGCAGAAACTTCCACCTTTGAGAAAGGCTCACACTTGCAAGTTCAACAATATGGAGTCTTTCCAGACCCTGAGCACAAAAGTTATGCCTGGAAAAATATTAAGACACAATGAGGAAAAATATTTTTTTTTAATTAAGATTATAAATGCAAAAAAAACCCCGATTTCTCAGTACTAATGAACAGATGAACTGCAAAATTATGGCTGGTCAATAGTTTATCATGCTAACATAGAAAGGGAGCAACAATATATCCCCTGAAATTTTCTGAGGACTGTATGTTCAATGTCTCCAAAAGATCTTGTACAAGCCCTCTGACAGCATTCTTGATGGCCATTAAAACTGACCACATCAATAAACAGTATGATAAATAAATAAATAGATGAAACAAAATCCCCACTAAATTAAAACAAATAAAAATAAAACAAAATTGAGATTTCATTCAACAGTTTTATTTGCATGAATTACACGTCATCTGTTATCAGTTGTTGTCCACAGTTATTCAAGTGTCCTTCCAATGTTATAATTCCAGAAATCTCTATTTCTGTACATCTATGCTCAGGCATTCCAAGATGAACCTAGTCTCTTAAAAAAACTGTTGAGAGTTAAATTTATTGGTAAAAATTTGCCTAGATTTATTGAATAAAGAGTAACAAAATTACATGCTTCAGAAAAAGTCAGTCTTGTCTGTAAAACTGATCTGAAAACTTCCAGGAGTTTCCTTCAGATTCTTTAGAAAATCTTTCTTCTTACATTCCAACTCCTTTTTCATGTGGTCCCATGGCCATTCCTTCATGTTGTCTAGGTAAGTTTTTATAACAAATGTCCATATGCAGGACCGAATAATACACTCTATCAGGTGAATTACTTACGGCCTCGACTTTTCATAAATTCTCACTTTGTATAGGACTGGATGCTTTCTAAAGTAAGGCCACTACAGCTTTCTTGACAGCTGATGACATTCTCTGTCCTAGGATTTAGAGAGGAGGCAAGGGACAGAGGTATTTTTTTAATTAATTTGCATTGGCGCAGAGCTGTATGAACACACTGCCTATTCCATTACAAAGCAGATTCACTTATTTTGAGGGTTCATAGCCTGTAAGCTGCTCATCAGTCTTTACTGGGGTTGGGTTGAGACAGTGTGGTCACAGTGAAGTAGAGGTGGTGATCTTGACCTAAAATCCAGAAAGTTTGTGCAAACTATGGTGACAGAATGTCCTCCTGCCTCATTTGAACTTATTCACTGTAGGATTCTTAGATGTAATTACACACCACAGAGAGAAAGAATATCTTTTAAAGTAGTTTGGTGAAAGTGTGCCATACAATATGTTAATACCTTGCTTTCAGATTAGAAAATGTTTAAAAAACCCTTAATTTCCAATTTCTGTAGTCATATTGCTAAAATTGAAGTAACTGTTGGGGAACTTGACTGCAGAGAGATACAGGACTAAAATGCATTATATGACTGAATATACGTAATGGACCCATCAGATTCTGTTTGTGTTCCCTCACTAATGGGAAATTCAACCCTGCTGCACATTTCAATGTCTTTCTTCTGTACTAATCTGTCTTCCAAAGACAGATGGCTTTTGCAACTTGTAAACCTTTTTCTCCTAAAATTGATAAATCATCTGCACAGGAAAGTTTCTCTATTTCTGCCGCATTCAGAAAGGAAAAAAACAATGTGAAAACATTCTTCCTTCCTACCCTGCCCCAAAAGACTATTTGTCCTTCAAATTATCTCAAAGGAACAGTCATAAGGAAATGCAAGTTCTTAATATGTCTTAAGTGGTACTATATATTGCTAAATACTTCCCTTGCCAATTGTATTCATTAAAGAAGCTCTTAATCTTATTGGAATAAGGAGAGCTCTTCACACTTAAGATTTTTGTGTCTCCTCTTTTTGTTCCCTCTGGGATTGGTACTCTTCCAATTTATGGCCAGCTAGACCATTCTTGACTGTCTGCCATTTCTACTACCTTTATAATGACTTAAATGATCTCCCATCAATTTTTCTAAGAGTTAACCTTCATTTGCTATAGGGACATGAATATTTAGATTTCTAGAATATGCACTGTCTTCTTTATCCTCCCTTTTTATTGCAGGGATAACAACAGCAATTTCATATCTAACGGATAATTCTTTCATTAGGTCTTCTTCCCTTCAGCACCAGTAAAAGGGGAACATGTGATATCAGACCCACAGAATCACATTGTACTGCTTTTTTTTTGGGACACAGTTAATTTTTTTCATAGTAGCTAGTAAAGAACTACGTTTTGGATTTGTGACACAATAGCAGAGCTGGTAACAGAGCAGTGTTTTAGCTATTGCTAAGCAGTCACAGCCTTTCCAGCTTCCCAGACCATCCCATCTGGCTGGGGTTGCACAAGAATCTGGGAGGGGACATAGCTGGACAAATGACCCAGATTGATCAAGGGGATATTCCATACCTTGTGGGGTTGTGCTCAGCATGTAAAGATAGGGGAAGGGAGGGGACATTCCAAATTACGCCATTTTTCTTCACAAATAGCTGTCACATGTGATGGAGCCTTGCTTTCTTGGAAATGTCTGAACATCTGCCTGCCTACCAGAAGCAGTGATTGAATTACTTATTCTGCTTTTCTTGAGCAGTCCCTTGTTGAGGGATCAACTGAGTGACTGTGTGGGACTTAGCTGACTACCAGAGTTAAATCACAGCACACATAAATCAACAATGTCTGTAATGACCCTGTAGAGACAAAAACGTGAGTCTCAAGCTGCAAGGAATAAAGTACAGTTAGAGACCATTGAAGAAAACAGAGGAAACACTACTGAAGGAAACATCAGGGACAATGACAAGGAAAGCAGGGAATGTGCCTTCTGGCAGCAGCAGGAGGACTCATTATCTACCTTCAAATTTTCCACTTAACAAAATATGTATTACCCTAGGAAAGGTGAGAAGGAAGAGCACTCAGAATGGAAACACCTGTGTCCACTTAGATCGAAGCAAGAGTCTGTAAGGAATATGGTGGCAAATGATAGTGACTAGAGACTGTGCCCTTGAGGGATGTGTCCAACCATTTGCCAGCTCGACTTGATGCCCTAGAATTTTTGCTGCATGGTCAAAACTCATACAATGGGTTCTGATGAGAGATTGCTAAGGCCTTTCTAGTCCTCCAACTATTAGCTTTCGTGACTCACGTGTCCTCGCAACAAAGGTCAGCAGCTCCTGAGATGCATTAACAAGAGTATCACCAGCAGATCAAGGAAAATGATGCTTCTTCTCTGTCTAGCACTGGAGTAAAACATTCAGTGCTGTGTTTCCTACTACACAAAAGGCATGGGTATACTGAAGGGAGTGCAGCAGAGATGACCTACATGGTAAGAGGCCATATAAGGAGATTCTAAGATGGGCAGGCTGGAGAGGAAAAAGGTGATGGGAGATCTTATTGCTGTCTACAGCTACATAATGGGAAGATGTAAAAACAATATAGCAGGACTTCTGTCAAAGATTTAGGAATAGGACAGAAGCCAAAACACTTAAAATTCTGACTACATAAAAGAAAATACTTTTTTTGTGATGTGGGCGATCAAGCCTACAATCTGCCCAGAGAAACACATTTGGAGATACTCAAAGCTCTAAGCTGGATGAGACCCTGAAGACCTTTACCTTACTGGACCACATCTGAAGTTGGCACTAGAATCTACAATATTAAGATGCTCCTTCCAATCCAAATTATTTGTGCTTCTGTGATTCCACATTCTGCTTTCTAACTTATATAACACTTACGGCTATTCTCCTCTAAATATAACTTACATTGGTGTATGTCTCTGTGAGAGTCTGAGTGACAGGTACGGTAACCACGTATAGTGGTGTTGAATTACAATTACGTTTTTTGGTCCTTAGTCCCCCCAAAAAAATTTCTACCTGTCTTGTAGGAGGTATTGTGTGGCTTCAATACAGAAGTGAAAATTTATTCTTTTGATGTGTTATAGATAAGATTGGATGAGCTGACAGAATAAACTCTGTGTTTAAATTTAGACAGCCTAATCTGATTATTTATCAAGTGTAAGTATTTTTGTCTGCAGGTTTTGCTAAATCCTAGTTGAAGGTAATAGTGACAGCCTCCTAATTCACTTAAATGGACTAGATACTTAAAGCTTGTATGGAATTGCTTCTTTCTAACCTTATTTGGAGGACTGTTCCCTAATATTGTGAATTTCGTGTTCACTAGTAAGAAACAACTCAAATTAGGAATCTTATAAAACAGCAGATGTTCCTCACAGGGCTACTCAAGTCAGCAAAAAAACTAATATTAATGTACATAAATGAATATTTAATTTGAATTTTCTCCTTTATGTGCCTGTATAAATTCTAATAACCATGAACTAAACTGTGCTACCCCCTTCTAGCTATGCATTAAAATATAAATGCATTTTTTTCATATCTCTTCTTTTAGATATTAACTTTATTATATTATAGACAATACTATCTATAAAAGTATATGCATAAATATACAATACATATTATGGAAGCTTTTTTTAAGTGTGGTTTTTTTTGGTTTTTTTAAGATAACACTCATTGGTGACTTACAGACTAATAATCATATAAAATTAGATTAGCTTCTTTGCTACAAAATTTCTCAAAAAATAGCATAGGAAGCTCTTATGGAACAGTTTTCCTAAAGGTAAAATTGATTTAAGTGGTATTTATAGAATAGTATATCTCTATGCTGTTTTTAATATCAACTAGAGATCACACAATCGAGATCCTAACCTGCTTTCTGCTAAATAAATATGCCCCAGGATACTACTAATGTATAAAGATAAAGTGAACTTCAACATCATGATGGTCCTGTATCTTGGAAAAGTGCTTGTATTTGTAATGATTGCAAATTGCTCCCTAAAAAGAGATATTTTCATGAAACCTGTTCTCAACTCTCTTTAGCCATAGAAAATGTTGGACTCATAGCTGTTTCATCTGGTGTTATTTTGCATACTATCATTTGAAATGTTTCTGTTCTAACAAAGTCCATGCTTGGAGATAGGACTGCTGCAGATTTGATCTGATATAAATACGAATTAAAACCATACAAACCACAGAATATGCTGTTTTTTTCTAGATAGCTCAGTAAAAGTAATTCATCCCCACTACGTCACTCACTGGATTTAGGTGTACCCTTGAATTTGATATCACCCCTAGAAAACAACCACATTTTCATGAACTGCCTAAAGTTGAAATCCAAGGCAAGGCTTAACTTGATGTAAAGTTAAAAGTGATGTAAAATAAAATTGCTCACCTCCTGCTAACTGATGCTTAGCTGATTCCCAAGCTGCAACCACTCACTCGGCCAGCTCCTTGTAGCTGACACTGAGCATGACATCACATTATATGGAATATTCATTTGTCCAGTTCTGGTCTTGGCTGTGCTCCCTCCCAACTCCTTGTGTTAAGCTTGGGATGAGTGCACTATTCACTGGGTTAAGAACTGACCGGATGGTTGGGCCCAGAGAATGGTGGTGAATGGAGTTCCACACAGATGGCAAACAGCCATGAGTTACCCAGACCTCAATATTTCAGCCAGTACTGTTTAATAACTTTATCAGTGGTCTGGATGAAGAGATCAAGTGCACCCTCAGTCAGATGACACCAACTGGTGTGCTTGATCTGCTCGAGGATAGGAAGGCTCCACAGAGGGATCTGGAAAGGCTGGATTGATGGACCAAAACCATCAACCTCTTCTTGTTTGGGGTGGCAGATGAAGTCCTTGGGGCATTGCAAATGGCAGTAATCTTGCCATTTAAGCAACTGAGTTAACATCAGCTTGCTGATAGACAAATTTTAAGTTTCTGTTTTGGGTTGCATTTCAAACTAATTCCTACTTCTAACAGGGAATAATTTCAGTCTTCCTCTGTTAATTTACTTGCTTACTCAGTTTATTTTCAGGATCCCACATTTAGGTATTTCTTTCCAAATATTCTCTGATGTTTGTTGCTACTTTATAAATTTCAGAAAATTGTTCCTCATGTTCCATTTTGAAAGTGATAGTAAACATTCTTAAATTCATATAGCTACTAAGCATGAGCAAACACACACATAGAGTATCACACTTGTCTCTTGTTAGGTCCTAGTCTGTATTTGCCATACTTATGAAATAATTATAACTATATTAGGCAATGAAGTAATAAATTAGTTTTTAGTTTCCTGTAGGTTATGTATATTTTACAATGCTAATTTGTGGATCTAACCTTGAACTCATACCCTCTAGAGGCACTTCTCGATTAAGAACACAGGCAATTTTAAGTTGCCAGGATGAAGTCAGAACTTGTGAAAACAAAACCAGAGCTAAGTCTCAGTGTGACAATGGACAGGACTTTCATCAATGTCCCTAACCGTATTCTAGAGAAACAGAATCCTTAGATACAAACTTGTGTTTTGGTTTGTTTGGTTTGGGGTATTTTATGTACAGTTTTTTAATGCATTTGATAATTACTGGTGTATATTTAAGCACAAAAAACAATAGACAGGCTAAGCTATTAATTTTGAGGATTTGCATTGTTTTTTAACTTGTGGTTAATTCTAAAATAGAATTAATAGTTCCTATAAGCCTACATGGAAAAATTTTTAGAGACAAGTAATAGTAATGTTATTAATAGTAAGTAATGTTTTTGTGGTTTTTTTAGACTAAGTGTAGCTGGGTATGATGACAAGCTTTCGGGCATGCAAGCCCATCATCAGGTTTAAAAATAGAAACAGAAGCCTTCAAGCTAAATATGGGGTAAGTGAAGTTGCTCTGGGTTTAATTTCATTGCTTTAATCATTTGGACAAATTGAAGAAAAGCACCTAGCACTGGTGGAGCTGAGGGAGATGTGGGTGAGATCCCAGCTCCTAACAGAAAGAGAAAGGCAGTTAATTATTACTTTTGGTATAGTGAAGAGTAGGATGAAGGCTAGGCAAATGAGTAAGCAATCAAATTGGTATCTCTATTGAGTCTGAAATTTTTAGTAACAAGTACATTTATAATTAAGTTCACAGGGTTGTTCTTTGGAATTACTCGGTACATCACATTTGAATCAGCATTTAATGGACAGAGGGTGAAACCTCCTAGCTGCAATTTTTTTGAAATTCCTTATTACTGTTCAATTTTCTCAACTTCAGCATCAGAGATTCCATGAGGACATGTGGCATATGGAATTAAGTGAGAAATAAGGCATTGTATGTGTGGAGTCTGTTCTGTTGTGGGTGAGTTGGAAGAGTAGGCAATGGAAAAGGGTGGGAGAGAACTCTTTCTGAGAATGAATCAGAAATCAAAAACTCTAGGAGAAGGGTAACATTTCCTTAGGTAATACTGGGTCATGGAGGTCAGCCAGATTACTTCAGGCAGCTTTATTTCCTGTGGCTAGGATTTCAGGATATGGTTTAAATGAGTATACTAACCTGTGGCTGAATTTTGTGTCAGCCTGAACACAGAAAAAACCGTGAGTGAAATTCCAACTAGCATTTGAGGTCCTTGAAAAGCAGAACTGAAGTTGTATAAATATCAAAACATATATCACTATGTTACATCTCTATCGTTTTGCCAGTCCGTCCTCTTCCATCACATCAAGTATAAAATATTTCAGAAGCTGCTATATCTTAGTTTAAAAAGTTGATGAATACCTTCATTTCCAAACAGGCAAGTTAATATGTTTAGGGTTTGGTAGGGACTTTTTTAGGTTTGTACTTTTGTTTGTTTGTTTTTAGTTTTGTTCGTGTGTTTTTTAGGGTTTGTTTGTTTATTTGTTTTGATTTGTTTTTTTCTGAGTCTGAGGCTTAATGGAGGCACACAAGTATATTTTTCCACCACCAGAAAGATACCAAAAACCCTTGTCAGTTCTTCAGGCCTTTTTATTATTGTGATGATTGTACTGGTGGCTGTGCTCATATGCCAGTGCACACACCAGTATTGCATGGCTTTTATCTCTGTACCATTTCACTTCACCCTAAAGTTTTAAATATATTTAGGAACTAGTTTTGGTTTTTTTGCTTTTTTAAAAAAAATTTCATTCATTCAGTCCTGATCACACATGCTAAAATAGATTTTGATTCTCATGGTTAAACATAGTGAGAAACAAATCAGAATTATGTTATTACTGGAAGTTGCTGACACATAAATCTTAAGTGAGCTTATTCTGATTTGTTTAGGTTTTTTGCCACTGCAAATATCCTTGAGGACTTAGCAAGAAAGGTAGAAATACATTTCATGGTAAACCTGAAAAATCTGAGATGAAATATTAAAACTGTCATATCATTGCTCCTGCAGATTTAAGCTTTCTATAGTCTATGTTTATTTGTGTCCAATGAGCAAATGCATGACAGTCCAAAAGGATCGTCTCCCATATAAGAAACAGTTAGTTTGACTTTCTAGTGGAGACAAAATGAAGACAAAGAGAAAACTATGAGCATTTAAGAAAATCATGGCATTTCTCTTGTAGCACTTTCTCTCCAAAACATAGAGTATCAAAGCAAACAGAGTAAATACCTGAGTATTTAATGACATTACAGCCTGTGATTTTATTTTTTTAAATTTATATTAATTAATTATAATGTTTGATGCGTATAAATGTGAATAAAGATTTCATATGTCAGTCATCAGTATGCTGTTTGAAAACAGTGCTGGATAATTATCTTATTGACTTGAGATCTAGAGTTAGATGCTTGCACTTGCTACTGATTTGATACATAACAGATTAAAGTTGATTTGTCAAAATGAATTGGTGGATTTTGAGAGGCAGTGGGGTAGAAATTTTAGTCTTTTAAAAGGCCAAATATCATTTACTGCCCACTCGAAATCACCATGGCATATAAAGGCTAGTGAATCATGATGATTACAATGAATACTGGATAATTATTTAATATTAGCTGTGGAATTATGCTGAGGATGTAAATAATACCTTCATTAACTTCCTCTGAAAAAAAGCCAAGAAAGAAAAACCTCTCTTTGTCAATGTCTCAGACATAGCTGTTCATTATAGGGAAAATGCACAAAATGTTTTCAGTTTTCTTTAATTCCCAACTACTCTACAAATAAGCAACATATATTTTTCATTTACTGGAATAGTGATGATTAGTCTTATAACACAAAACTATTTTACACTGTTGATTTTGTATTGTACAGCTTAAAATTGCACAAAAATAACATCATCCACCTGTTTCAAAAGTACCAGACCCCACCAGGAACATTTGATGTAGCTTTTTGTTCTTTGTTGTAATTTTTGAAAGGGTAGAATTTATCTTGGAAATATGCTGAATAGTTCTAAATAATTCAGGTACCTGCAAATTGGAAAGTATGCCAAATAACAAGCAAAGTTTACAGTATTTTTACTCCTAAAACTTCAATAGGTAAATATAAATAACCAGTACCTGCTGATGTATTCCCATAACAGAAATTACCATCAAAATACCAGTAACTGATTACATCGTTGTATCCAGTCATGTAAGTATCCACCTGTAGCCACAAAAATCACCCCATTAATCCCTCTTTTTTTCCTGGAAGTAGGTTTTTAACATCTGGAGTATGCTAAGAATAAGAGATTTACTTTGTAATTTACTCAGACTGTAGCTTGCAAAGATCAAGCCCAGAGTTGCCCAGCACAGAGTCCCAGGAAGCCCAAGTCACATGACTTGCAAATCTCATCCTCTAGTCCTTTTTCTCAACTATTCTATTTATCTCCATTGTATGTAGCTTTCTCTTTTCAAGTCTCCTCCAAATACACAACCTGTCCTTAATTATGTTTTCCCCATTTATCTCAATTCTACTGAATTGGCAGCCAGCCTTGCTCGTTCTGGTACCACAACTTGGATCATCTGTAAATCTTACGATGTCACAGCTGGATGTAGGAGGGCATCTTACTCGCCCTACGAGAGCTTATCTGTTACTTGTTAACCAGTCAGATAACTCAGACAGGACAAGCTGTCTTAAAATGAGTTCTTTTGGCAGCACGGGGTTAGCATTAGTCTGGCATCTCTCAACTTCCAACAAACATCTTTCTGGTGAAGTGAGATGTGGAAAGATAAGCTGGATTTCTGACTAACATTCATTCACTTTACCACTATAAAAGCCACAGTGAACTTTCAAAATAAGAAGTCTTTTATACATTTTCCTGGAATTGTGTGGAGCTTCTCCTGTGAATAGGGACATTTATTTCCCAGTTACTTCCCAGAGGTTAAGTGAAGGAATCTGTGTAAATTATCATCATTTGCTGCTAAGTTATATTCAGTTCCTAACTGAGACTATTTCTTTGTTAGCCTTAGTATAGGTACCTTAATATCATGCACTGTCTTATGGTATGTTGCAATCTACTAGTAATTATTTTATCGTTATACTCTTTACTGAGAAATTTTGATTAAGATATTTTGTCTGTTAAATATATAACTTATTTTTTAAATATATCTGATTTGCCATCATAAAAACTTGTGGACAAAAGTAATTCCTTTAAATTTAAACTGTTGCCAAAATCTGAGGCTAAAGCAGGATTTACTCATATTTAAACCCCTTTCAGTGAAAGAGTTTAAATATACAAAGGAGTCCATTCTGATCTTCAGACAAGGCAGGACTTCTTTAATAAACTTTGTCTCAAGCTTCCAATCTCCCTGTGACAATGGAACTACCAAGGCAATGCTGGCCTTGCAGGACTCTGCTCTTCAAATGGTCACAGTGTTTTTTTTCTGCTGCCTGTGTTGTTTGGACGTTTCTTATTTCTTCTCCCTTAGCCACCTGTGCAATGTCGCAACTCCTTATGCTTTCCTTTGTCTTGTCCATGAAATTCCCATGTCATGCCTTTTTTCTTTCTGCAGTACTAATACATTCTTGCTATGTAGCAGGAGGTTCATAGTATTTACAGTGAAGGGAGAAAAGTGATTAGTTAGAAAAATTAGGTTAGAAAAACCCATTCACCTCATTCACTCATAACAGTGAAATCTGATTGACTTTATGTGAGCTTTAAAATTGTTTTGATATTTTGAGATGACTAAAATAAAACCAAATTCATAATGGGTTTCAGTCACATCTGTCATATGAAAAGAGGATATTCACTTGACCCTTAGTGTGGGGACATTTACTCAACCCTTATTATATAATTTTTCTGTCAGCACCCCAGGAAAGTCAAGACCATGATGCCTGACAGCCTGTCAGCACCATGTTAAGGGGACCTTCACTGAATAGTCCTGCTGGATCAGAGGACAGTTTGACTTAGTCAGTGAAATACACCAAAAGCATGAGGGAGACTCATCAGTGGGTCTTCCACTATATTTGAGTATATCACTCACTGATGGTGACTGCCAGCACCTGTGAAGGACTCACACTAAAAGTTTACAGAATAACAATCTTTATTAATAAAAAATTGTAACAGGTTACGTTTTGAGGATTGTTGGTGATAGTATCTGACTGCAAAAACACTATCAAAGCAATACAGAGACAAGCTCTAATTCCCAATAAAAGTATTCAGCATGGATAGAGTGCTTACCCAGCAGGTGTCACTGTGGGGGAGTGGACAGGTTCAACCCATCGACTGATCCCAGCATTTATGACAGAGTATCCCCGAATTTTTCCTCCATTTTTTACTAATTTTTATATTACTTTATGTTTAGGTGAAGCTGAAGTGACTCAAGTTATGGATACCTTTGTAAGTGATTGATGTAAAATCCTCTCACTTAGTTTTTAAAGATACATTTAAAAATAAATAGGGAGCACATGTCCAGTGAGGGGTGATCGTACCTTGGACACAGGAACCTTTGGGATGCAGGTGTGCATTAATATTAGAGTTAGTCATAGTGAACCAAGTTCACCCAAGGAGAGTGATTTTGCCATGGTTGCTGGCTCTGCAGCAAGACATGTCCTGTCTCCCTTGGCTGATAGGTGGTATGTGGTTTCTCAGCTGTAAAGTACCATCGAGCAAGGATTTCAGCAGAGCCTGGCTGACGTGTCTCCACTCAGCTCTACCTTCTGTTCCACCTCCCTTAGCAGGAGCTGTGGCTGCAGATTGTGGGTGTGGTCACTCATCGTGTAATGAGTTTCCAGCATACCAACCACATTCCATCCAGAGAGTAGCAAACATATTTTACCTTATAATTTCTGTATTGTTAAAACCTCTCTTAGGATGTGATTATAATTTTCAGTCTTCTCTAATTTTAGACCCCAGCCATCTTTTCACACACGTTGTTGTGACACTTCATTACTATTATTATTATTATTATTATTATTGTTATTGTTATTATTATTATTATTATTGCTATTATTTATTGCCAATTGTTTATTATTTGATAATTATGATAATTATTATCATTATTATTTACACTGTTGAACTCATTCCATCCTCTCTCATCCCCACAGTTCTCTTCATTCCACAAAAGGATTGAGCTATTGTTTGAAACATAATCAAACTAGTATGTTAAAAGTATGTTGCTGCTGATACCTTCTGTGCTAAATTTTGTTCACATAAAGAAACTATCAGCTGTTAAAGCAGATTAATGACAGAACAGTATTTTTTTTCTATTATTATTTAATTTTTCAATGTGATGTGGTTTTTTGTCTATAATCCTGCAGACAGATGAGTTACTATTATTTTATAATTATTTATGTGACCTTTCTGAAAGCTGTGTGATACCACAGGTTGATCACGAGAAACATCATTATCATCTATAGAAGAAATAAACACAAAATATACTTAGGATAAAATAAATTACTCTTAAGGTTGTTATTGGAGCTAATAAACCACTTAACTAACACTTAGGATAAAATAAATTACTCTTAAGGTTGTTATTGGAGCTAATAAACCACTTAACTAACACTTTTTTAGATACATAAAAGACCAATGGTGAGAAAGGTTTTTGGAAAGGTTCTCATGACTGTGTTTGATTACTCTGCTAAGGTTTCCTAAAAGTTTTAGTCCAAAGAAGAGTATATACTCAGGAAGTATTTGAGACTATTGTCAGGAGAAGATGCTTTACTGTTAATATGGCAGTGACATACTGAATATTAAGTATAATATAAATTATTTTCAAATTATTTTTCTCAAGAAAGTTATTAATCAGAATGAATAAAAATAAAAGAATTTGGCACTAAGTTACAAAATCCCTGGATTTCTGTAATACAGATCTATAATACAGAACTGCTAAAACGTGATGGAGCAAAAGTCAAGTTCATATCCCACATAATGTTTGGAGGGTTTACTCTTAGTTTGGTTTGTTTCCTCCACCCAAGAGGAAGTGAAGTCACTTCAGAAATGTCCACTTCTAAAACTGACAATTATACATAGACTGGTTTCTGTTCTGTATTAACAATTTAAAAACAGAGTAAGGTGGCAACTAGTTTGTTGATCACCAGGCCTATAATTTTCTCTTTGTTATTTTTGAAAACAATAAATACCGATTAAAGAAATAAAGTAATAGTGTTATAAACTAACTTGGAAGCAGCAACTGCTGGAGAGGAATGAAAATCAGTTGATAAAGAAACAGAAGCAGGAAAACAAATAGCAGATGATGTGAATTTTTCTGTTTTAAGTAGGATGTGAATTTGGGTATAGATTCAGAGTGGCAGCTGGCTGATGTCATGATGTATCCACAGGTTATGTTATTCAGTGACATTTTGGTCATAGAATGAAGGTGAATATTGCCCTTGTCTCAAGGTTTGGGCTTATGTGTGCCACAGGAGCTGCTGAAAACATGTACACTGCTTCACATTCTCTGTAAGATAATGGCCACATCAGATTAGAATATACCATCTGGGTGATGCAGGTTAGCATCAGCCAAATAGAGACAAAATCTTTACATCAAAACATTTAGAAAAAGAAAAAGGAGACCAAACCCATTATGATTTGAAAGTGTGTATCTAGAAGATGAAAACATATGTCCAAAAAGACTGAATATTTTTCTGCTGCTATCATCAAAAATTGATGACTAGGAGCTAGTAAACACAGTAACCTCAACAGATGGTCCTGTTACACAAATTAAATTTGTGTTTGCTGTGGAAGCTAAACAACCTGTAGACATAACAAGTAACAGAGTATCGTAAAGAATGAAGGAAATTCCTATACCTAACCTGAGTCACAGCTTTCAATCTGTTTTTGAGGCTTGTTTCCTTGGCTTGGTTGTTTGCTTTATGGGGGGGTGAGGGTGGTTGAGATGTATCTGTTAATTTTATTTTAAAATATTGTCATGTTTGATAGCTCAACCTCAAGAAGCTGCTTGCCCTCATGTGTGAATCAATATAGAGCTTAAGAGAGGTGCAACAAAGAATTTATGAGATCATATCAAGTATTTTGCAGCCTCACTGCCTTTGAAGTACAAGTTTGATAAAAAAATTAAGTGGCTTAAGTAATGAGGAAGATAACTGCCAAAGTCAACTAAAACACTTTACATTGTTGTTGTCAGCTATTCTTGATTTTAGACTTCAACTATTTTCTGTCTGCTTTTCTGCTGCTGCTGTAGAAAGTATCGACAGAAGACATGTCCTATTTTATATGTCTTTTTGCTACTTTAAAAAAGTGTTCCTTTCTGGCATTACAGAAGATTTAAATTGCTGAAATACACCAGACTTTTCTTGCACTGTCATTAAAACTCTTTCTGTATATCAAATGGTGTGTCTTTGAGGCTGGCTAGGAAACTATTCTTCAGATTCCCCAAGGAATTTTTATTTATTCTCTGATATATTCCAAATATAGAGAATAGCCTAATGCTAAAATATGGAACAAAAAAAAAAAAAAAAAAACTTTGTAGTGGTATGATTCTGGTGTCTTGGCATAATTTGAATTCTATACATCTATCTGTCCCAAACCCAACAGATTCCTGATGTACCTTAACCAAAAATGAAGTGAAGCGCATCAAGATATGATTTAATATAATATTAACATTAGCTGGTGTTAAGATTGTTTACTACAGAGGAAACTGAAAGAAACAGTACTGACATGAATTAGGACAGAGCTGAACACTAGGAACTAAAAATTTATATAGCAATGTATATAGCAATGTATAGCAAAGTTTGCTTCTAAAAGGCATTCTTTAGGATTTATAGTTCCTGTTTTGGGTTATGGGAAGAGTGTATGTTCAAGCTCTTTGAAAACCAGTCCAATTCTCTTAGGAGTCTGAACCCAAACTGTTAATGTCTAGAGCCATGGATGACCTTGAGCTCTGGTTACAGTGACTTCACTTGCCCCCAGAACTGTATATTAGAACCATAATAGTGCAAAAATAACTCTAAGCAAGATTTTCAGACAAAAAATGGACTGAACATTAAGAAAACAAATTAAAAACAAAACTGTGGAGTCTGTGTTATTATGAAGATTTGTAGGACTCATTTCTCAATCTCATGAACCCCATTTGTTACTTTTTAGAAGATCATTGACAAATTCATAACATTTTATACCATTTAGACAATGGTATGTGGTCTCAAAAAAAAAATAATTCAATGAGTGTTCTAGATATAATCAAACTATCAGAAGTCCTAGTCACTTGCACAAGATGTCACAAAGTAAACTACTTGGAAACTCTGCAATGGGTATTTCAGTTTTCACATTGACAGTATTGACAAAACCAATAAAGTAAATATTATTCAGGTGCAGAAGCATCTCAGAAAAACTCTACTATTACTCAAGAGCAGCTTTTGGTATCTTAGTTCAGGGAAGAGACAGGAAAATTAACACTCATTGTGCTACATGCATTGTGGAAAGAGATTCCTTGAGATAATTTACTTTGCAATCAGATATTGCTTTCTCACAGCCTGAAAACATATGATTAAAAAAGATTTGACTGAGATCTCATTCAGGTATTACTGTGTTCAGATGAAATGAATGCTTTGGATACCTGTAAGAGAAAAACTGGGCAGTAAATAAGCTAGTGTCCTCAGGCAGAGGAACAGTGTAAGGCAGCTTCATTTGCCTTAGAAATATTTGTGTGTGCTGGTTCTGTTCTAGTTTGTAGACTGGGAAACACAGGCAGTTTTTCATATGCATAATACTTGGTAAATCAATATTGATATAGTTGCAGACAAAAACTCTTCATCTCAAGCTGTTTAATAAGGATGAAAGCAGTTTATGGATTTATTAATGTGTAATTAACTGCAAATCAGTGACCTATATTATCAAGTTTGATATCAATAATACAAAAGGTAAGCCATGACATTAAACACTTAAGATGGTAGCATCAGGTAATTCATGCCACTGTGAAACTGAAGTTGAGCTACACTGAAACATATGACAGAGGTCTTGAAGGTATAATTGATACTGAAACAGAGACAATAAGGAATGAATCTTAGATAAAGTTTCTTCCAGTGAGAGAGGTTATGAAAAGTTTTAATATATATACAATTATCTAGGCTGGTGAAATCTAAAATTATGTGAGACAATTGTTACTGTACATAATTAAGCATCAAGTGGTCCATATCTGTAGGTATTTTCAGAACATGCAAATCAAAAGCAGTACTGAGATTCACGTCAAAGATTAGCTTTGACATTGTTAGGCTTATTTGAAAACACACACACACAGGTATCTTACTTAGAAGTACTTAAAAGAACTTGGAAACAATGTGAAGTCAGGATTCTTTCCAAATCAAAGGGATGTGTGTGGGGGGTGGGAATTAGAATATTTTATCACCAACCTATCAACCTTAAGAAAACAGGGAAAGAAGATTTTCTGCTGCCTTTCTTGAAATAACAGCTAAGGCTAGTCATCAGTTGCTATAGATACAACTTGGTCACATAAAAGTAGGAAGCCTGGAGATATCTAACCACTCAAAGATGTTGTCTTGAGGCTGTATTGGGTTACCAGAGCCTTCGTGACAGTCACAATTTTAGATGTGCGCCTCATTTAGCTTCAATGTTTCCTATTTTTTGTTTTCCTTATTCACTTATTCACTAATCCATTATTGTGACTTATACCCTTAAAAAGGATAGCAACAATTCTTACATTTACTATAAATCAGTTGCAAATACTTTTTTGTGTGCCCTGATCTCCTTTACCTTCAGGTTCCTAAAATCACACCTAAAAGGTGATTTTACCCAACCCATGTGCCTTGATGCGCATATACTGATATTTAAATATCAATACTGATATTCACTGATATTTAAATGTCTATCTGTTTTACTGTTCCGCAAGCTAATTAGCATTTCTTATGTTCCTCTCCGGCTAAGTTATTTTCAACCCACATTTGTGCAAATATTTCTTAGAAAAGATACCTACTTGAAAAAACTCATATCAGTAGGTTTAACTACTTGTTTTCTTTACACTTAGCACTTGAGTTCTATTTATAATGTAATGTGACTAAGGCAGAAGATTGTCAGCCAGGATTTCAACAACTTGCTTGTTTGTCGTGAGGCAAAGAGGTGCTACAGATTGCCATTACAATGGTAGCTGCAATGTTACAGAGGTTATGCTAGACCTCTACAGTCAGAAAATAATCAGGAGAAAGCACTTCCTTAGCTAGCAGGGAATTTCTCATCTTTTGCCAACCTGAAATAATGTAAGGATTAGAAAATTTCTTTCAAATGTGGCAGAGTCAGATTTTGGTCTGCAATCAGCCAGTTCTATTTCTATTCCAAGAACCTATTTCAACCTATTACAACCTATTTTCAAGTTAATAATGTCATCCCAGGTCCATTGGGATAGAAATGATCTCGTATATCAAGGCATTTAAATGGAAATTTCTAAATGCATATGACAGCATCCAACTAGATATTTGACTGAATTTGCTAGACATAGACATCTAGAGCAGTCTGAAATGTCTTAAGACATCCAAGAAATCCCCAGAAGGCTGGCAAATATGACAGTGATCCAAGCAGTAGTCTTGTTCATTTCTGAAATGCAAGTGGAAGCTTGGCAGATATTTTGGATAGCTCAAATGAAGCTGTAAATCGATGTTAGATAAAAATCACACATAATTTTTTAACCTTAGAATAAGGTGAATAATATTATCTGTTCCAACAGTCATGCTCAGTGCTCATCAGTTCATCTGAACCAGAGAAATATTTGCTCTATCATACAAGCTTAAACACATATTTGTGCGAAGACATTGTATTTAAACAACTACAAGTAGACTTGATATTTAATACACCTGTTTCGATAGACATACAGTCTTTTCTGGCACATTTTGAAACTTCCTGTGCTCATCCACACACAGAAAAGGTGTTTGAAATGTAGTTTACTAGTTAACAGCATCATAGTGGCTCCATTCTAACTACCTACATTTCTCTTATATTCCTTTACTTGAAAATAAAATGAAAAGCTAAGAAAATGGAATATTGTTTTTCATGTCCATATTGACTCATAAAATTTTGTTTGCCATAAAATTTCAGTTCTATAAATAGTGCTTATTTTTCTTATATTTGCTTTGTTTAGTACAGTAGCATTAAGTAATATCCTTTCAACAGCAAGTAGGAAAAGCTATGTAATCTTCCAGATTAATTCAGAACCAACACTATCTAAAATATAATGCATTGCTTACCTACCTACAAAATTCTTACTAGAAAATATGTTAGATTTGTTTGTATGTCCAGTTACATAATTTTATAAATAGAAAAAAAAGGTGTCACATTGGAAATATTTTCAATAAACTACCTGGTTTTCCCTTTATCTTAGCAACAAGACAAAGATATTTTTATCTGATATTGAAATATTATTTTACAAGAAAATCAAGATAATGTAATTTGACACCCATGATATGAAATATTTCCTTTTTTTTTTATTTAAAACAATAAGATAGAATGTAAATTAACTCGCTACCAGTAGAAAAAAAGATCTGTAGCATGTAATATATTCTAAGGAGTTCTCAAGGAATTAATTCATTGTAAAGGGCAGCATATTCATACCATGAATCAGAGTTCTTCTGTAGTTCTAGCTGAAGGTTCTCTCATAAGGAAACTGAAATTTCTCCATACAGGCACATTTTGTTTATTTTCCTGAAATTTCATTTTAATACTTTTTTTTTTCTCTTTCCTCAGCATTAGGAAAAATAAGATGTAGGCAATTGTTAGTCAGAGACATAAACAAAAGTCAGGAGAGGCCAAAGATAACTTCCATAAGACTAACTTGATTTATTCCATACAGACATTTTTCCATATGTTTTATTCTATGTTTGCTCTTTTCTTGTACTTGCTTTCCATATGGCAATCCCTCCTCCCAAAACCTGTTCCCCTCTTTCAGTAGCATCTGAATGAATGAAAATATGGGTCTACTGTTAAGATATTTGTAATTATGAATTTGTGAGGACTGGAACGGATGATGGAACTGACTATTTCACTACAAAAATAATAGTAAAAGAGATATTTGAAGTTTAATCTCTTTCAGGTTATTCAGCAGATTTCAGTCTTCATTCAAAACATTCGAGTAAATGGATGAGACCAAGATGTATATTGAAAAAAGAAAATTAATGTATGGTAGCAAATGAACCACTCATTCATGGGGACAGATACAAAACATCCAGAGTACTTACTTGCATTCATCATTAAAGAATGGCTGTCTTCTACCAGGTTGTAAAATGGATGTCAGGCTTTTTGAATGTTAACACCTTTACTTACTGCCTCACTTTCTGAAATTCTTATTGGATTACTACTACAACTTCCTTGGATTGCATTCTCTGATTTTGATTCAGCCTATGATTCTGTCTCAGAGTGCAAATCTTCAGCATGGCATTCTTATATGTCATATCAATAATCTGTGATATTGTACATCATCCCATATGCACCTATTATATTTTTGTCTTATTTTGTGATAATAATGTTCATCCCATTTTTCCTTCTCTGCTTCTAGGTCTTTTTTTTCTTAACATATTAATTAATTTTTGTTTTAATTTGTCATTATTATGTATTTGTTCAGCCACATTTTTAGAACATTGTGGGCCAAACTTGTGTTATCAGACTTCTACTAAGCTTTACAAGATTACCATTTATTCCTTATGAGAGAAAATAAAAGCATTTATTGAATATCATGTTACAGCAATTTCTTTTTCCCTGTCCATCATAGCTTTAAACATTTCCAGGAATGAGGCACCCACATCTTCTCTGGGAAACTTGCTTTAGTGTATCTCACCACCCTCACACTAAAGACTTTCTTTCTAATATCTGACCAGAACCTGCCCTCTTTCAATTTAAAGTCATTACCCCTTGTCCTGTCTATACATGCCCTTGTGAAAAGTCCCTCTCTAGGTCTCTTCTAGATACTTTTTATGTACTGGAAGGTGTTATAAGGTCTCCCTGAAGCCCTCTCTTCTCCATGCTGAACAGCCCCATCTCTCTCAGCCAGTCTGCCTAGCAGCAAACCCATCTAGTGGAGGATGCAGCAAGACCATCTATAAGGTCACTTCCAATCCAAAGCCTTCTACAGTTCTGTGAATACTGGCCTTGGAAATAAGTATTCTGTCCACTGCTTTCCCTCTTGGTCTGCCAGTGTCCTCAGGTGTCATATGTATTGTTTCTACTCAAGTGCTAATCTGTAACTCAAGGCTCTTTCACTGATTTCCTGTCCTTTTATATATCTCAAGTACCTCTTTCTTTTAACTGATAGCTTGCCATTTCTCAGAATAGCAGTCACAGTTAAACCACTTCATTTCTAATCAAATACAAATACAGGTTTTAGAAAACATGCTTTAAGATATTAAAACCCACCATAAACTAAAACAAAAAAGTTAATTTTGAAGTTAAGATGCCACTTTGTTTTTGGCCTACTCAGTTCACCTCCTGAATATGAAAAGACAATTGATCAAATATCCCAATTTATTATTTTTTTTTTTCCCTAGGGAAATAGTATCTTTTGAAAATAATCCACTCTGTGAGCAACAGAAGTTGTCAGCTGACACTGATACCAACAAGTTATTTCCACACTGGCAACAACTCTGACAGTAAAGACTTCTTTGTATTTACCAGTCACTGTGTAGCTGAAGCAACTTAAAGCTCTAAAAGACCTGGCAAAAAGAACAAAGTAAAAAAGACTGAAAAGTGATTAGAAAACAGCTAACTAAAAGCTAGTTGTGGTACAAATGTGCTAACTTGTGACTGGAAAAATAACCTGGGATGTTTTTGAGGCATAAAGTAAATGGCATTCATTCCACCCACAGAGTGTGTTTAAATACCTATTATATTTGATTGAAATAAAAAGCCACTCGGAGATGAAAATCCATCCCACATATTTCAGATGGAATGAATTGCCTTGAAAGAACAAATCATGCTTATCTTTTCCATTTAGTACAAGGTAACTTAGACAAATGCCTTAGATTATGTCCTTACCTCTCAATGACTAAAGTGTAGGTAAGATGAATTCTGTATGACTTCCATGCTGTGAGCAACATTCTGGAGAACATTGAAGTATCCCAGGAAATTACTTTTTGCCATGAATGTAAACAATTTTAAATCAAGATCAGCAAGCACAAAGGTATGCTTAATTTGTTATAAAATCTAACAATTTCCTTTGTCTGGTTTGAACAACATTTTTTCCTTAAAGCTTATAATTTTTAACAAATTATTTTTTTTTTTGTGCATTCATTATTTCATTAACTGCATATTTTTATTTTTCCTTTTTTTAATGATGTAATGACTGGCCACACAGGAACACCATTGAAATACTACATTGGGTTCCAAGACAGATGGCATTAGAAATAGTTTGTTGAACACTATTTCCAGAATTTCTTGTGGTGATGTGTGACCTCCAAAATCTTAAGACAAACAAAAAAGCCTAATTGAAATGAATTGTGATAACAAAATAGAAAAAACACACAGACAAGTGAAGAAAGAAAAATCTTTTTCTTCTGGTTTGTGAGCCTGTGGTGAACTGAAGATACTCTGGGGATGTAGCTGTAAACTACAATACTACTTTTTAAAGTAGCAACAATATAACCTGAAAATTATCTCTAAAAGCATAAAAATGCAGCACCTGTGACAAGGGAAGAGGCATTGCCACTAAAAAGCAAAACAGGTTTAAAATATCTTGAGGTTTAATATTATAAGAATGGCCACAGCAATCACTTTTTTCTAGCAAGAAATAAAGAAATGAAGAAGCTGCACTTACTACAACTACTGTTTATAGTATCAGGAAAAAACCCTTTTCTTTATATTTGGAATAAAATTGAGGTCTTTCTTATACCAGCTGTATTTATTCCTCTGACTACAATGAATTCTGGTTCAGGCCTTTAATAAATCATATCATGTATGTTGAGAAGAATCATTATCTGAGTGACTTGTTAATTAATTAAACTGATTTTTTTCCAGGTATAAAACATGCTGTTGCATATAGAATAAATCACATTGTTCATGTTTGATAATTGCAATATAGTTTTCCTGTTACAAAATTAATAATACTACTCAATTTCTGGCCCTCTTTAATTATTCAGACATTAACAATAAATTACGTTATGCATTAATCTTGAGGTAATATGAAGTAATAATTGACTGACACTGATATATTAGAATACCATCAATATTTTAATTTTATATAGCATTATGTTTCAAATGGCATTCATCACTTGAAACATAAGAATAATTCTGAAATTATTATAAATAAAGTTAGATCATACTAACTTTTATATATAAAGTACACTTCCAAGTAATCAGCTTTGTTTTTGTTCGCTATCTTCTTGTCTACATCTGAAATATGAAGAACTGCACATGTGGTGAAATTTGAGCTTACACAAAACTTAGTCTATTGGGTCACTCCAACAGGTATTAGGGTGGTTGAAGTTCCCCACCAGGACAAAGGCAGGTGAACCTCAGTCTACTCCTCTTTGTGTAGAGAAGGCCTCATTCACTGTGTCTCCCTGGTCAGGCAGCCTGCAGCAGACACCCACGACAGCATGACTTGACCCTGTGCTTCTACCCTGACCCATAAACTCTCAGTTGGCTCCCCTTCTATCCACAGACAAAGCTCTGTGCACTCCAGCTGGTCATTGACATCTCTCCTTTTCTCCCCTGCCTTGTCCTTCCACGAGCCAATATTCTTCCATTCCAACACTCCTGTCATAAGAGTCTTCCTGCCATGTTTCTGTGATGGCAATAAGATCACAGCCCTGCAGGCATGTGCATGTATCCAACATATCTTATTTATTCCTGTGCTATGTGCGTGGGTACAGACACATTTAGTTTGGACCCCCAATTAAGTTGATTTTCTGACGAAGAAAATGGAATTCCTTTATTCTGCTCTTCAGGTACTCTCCTGCTGACCTGCAATCCTTCCCCTTGCTCTGGGCTTGTGGTAGCACTGGGACATTGACACGCACATGCAGTTTTCTGAGTTGTTTTAGATTAACAAAGGCAAGAAAGGAACAATTCTAGCTTCACAAGATGAAAAGCTGACATTCTACAGCTTTGAACTCCAAGAACAGAAAGAAGTGAAAGGAAGAAATTTTACTCAGCAGCAGAACATTCTGATGAAGACTACTATTTTAATTAACAACAGTCAAATAATTTCAATGCAAAAGTATCTTTGATGAGGGAATCATAATATTTATATTTAGTCTAGAATTATGTCTCTTTTCTTCTGTAAGCCACAATATTATCAGACCTTGCTTCAGGGTCCATCAGCTCATTCTTTAGGGAATTGAATTTGCTTGGCTATGTGTTAGGTGGAAAAAAGAGCTATGAGAGAAAGCCAAAAACAGAGAACAAAGAAGACAAGAAAAAAAAGTTTCCTTTTATACTGTATTCACTTGTCAGGATCTTCTTTATTAGCAGTTGAAGAATGACATGTAAGCATAAACACTACCTGTCCCATCTTGTCTTCTTTATTAGTTCTATTTTTGGAGACTTTCTCTACTGCAGTGGATTGTTGTAGGATTTTAGTCACTTAAATGACATAGAATTCATTTTCTGTGATTTACGTTATTTTTTCTAAAGTGCACTAAATACAAGAAAAACAATTTTAGGTGCTAGAGATGTTTTGTCACATTCTAGCTGAGAAAAAAATCAAGTTTATGACAGTTCTTTGTCTAAAGATAATAAAAGTCAACCCTGAAAATGTATTCTCAATTATATAGTGAGTTGCATTAACTAGTTAAATAAATAGTTTCAAAGTTCAGGGTAGATTCTTGCATGCAATTTGAAGGTCTTTTCTGTGTTTAAAAGGCTAGAGAATAATAGGTTTTATTGTACTGTCAGAAGAGCACAATATGTTTTAAGAATTAGTACTCTAAATAACTTTGTACCTTTTTAAATAATGCAGTGGTTGTATTTCAATTATACAGCTGGATGAAGATCCTTCAGGATCTTATTTTGTCAAAAGACATCTTTTACTAACATAAATAGATTATTGCCTCCTAATTTATAAATATTGCACTTTTATGCTACATGAGTGACTGAAGAAATTTAACAAAACCTTGCTGTACACGAGTGAAATAAAAGAAACATTTTCGTCCTTGGATAAAAGATTTTCTTTCTGTGTGAGACTGGAGACAAAATTAAAATTTGAAAAATTCATCAGCTTCTGAGACTTCTTCCCCTTGGCAGAGGTCAAGTAGGCCTCTCTATTTACCTACATAGTCATCCATAACTCTTTGTATTAAATTAACTCATTTTTGCTGATCTAAAATTTTCATCTCTAGTAGAGATGAAAAGCTGCAACAACACTCTAAATTAAAGAAGGTACCTTGTGGGGAAAATTGCCCTATTAAGAATACCTTTGTTAAGGCTGGGGTCTCCAGATAATATTTCTACCTTTGGGTTCAGTCTTAGTTTTGCCTTTGGTCCTCTTAGCTGCCTGGGAGATCAATATCTCTCAGTTGACCAGTCTGTTTCTCTAGCCAAACCTCAACTGGACTGGGGAACTGAACCAGCCACATGGAAAAAAAAAACAACCAAAACAACCAACCAACCTCCCCCTCTCAAAAATAAAAACACCAAACAAGCAAACAAACACACAAAAAAACCAAAACCACCAAACCCCAAACAAGCAAACAAACAAAACCCTCAAAAAAACCCACAAAAAAAAAAACACAAAAAAACCCCACAAAAACCCCAAAACCTCAAAAAACCCAAACCATCCAAAACAACCATAGTTTCCTTATCTAGTTTGGTATGTGCCTGCATAAAATTTCTGTTGGAATTGTGGAAGATGCTTTAGAAGTGCAAGAACAAGCAACCAGAGAAAACTAAATCCTGTGGTGCCCAAAAGCAGTGTTACCATCATAGAATTTCAAGTGAAGTTGTGCCATCAATACAGACATTGCTGTACCCACTTTTTCCTACTTTTCCTTCTAATATATCTTGTTATTCCAATTTCTAATTGTGCCACAAACCCCGAGAATAATTAAAAACTTAATAGTACTCTCTTTGTTAACATAATTTTTGTTCTAAACTAATACACTTCTTGTTTAAATGGTTGCATTTACAGCATAATTTAAACTTGAAACACTTTTTGTCTGTAATCAGCTTGAATTGCTGCTTCTGGTTCAGATCTGGAGAGGAACTTTTGTGTTGGCAGCTGATCTATTTTTTCCACCTATACCAATCTAATAAAATTTGAATTTATTTCTATTTATGAAAGAAAATGTCTCTTTCCAGAATTTCTGTGCTAAGAGGCAGCTGAGAAGTTTCTAAAGTATTTCTTGTTTTGCAAATTGATCAATTCAAGAGAAAGAAAAAAATCTAAATAACTTTTCAATCTTAATAACAGTTAAATATCAAAGAAACAAAAAGTATGCAAGATGTCATATCCTGTGTAGCTACAATTGAAACAAAGTTGGTCATGAAGTTGGGATTTATTTCAGTAAGCTAATTTAAACTCCAAATATATTTTGTATGTGTACTTACATATACACATGCTAAAATATGTGTATATATAGCCATGATTTTAATTATATTAGTTTATATACACAATCTTTCCAATAATAATTTTTCCTCTTTAAAGAAAAAAAATAAAAATAAAAATCACTGTCTTCTATGCCAAGTCCATCCTGCAAGGCTTCTGTTGTTAAAAATTTTAACTGAATGATGACTGAAAAATTAAATACAATAGCTAATATTTTTAGACACTGTAACCTATCTAGTAGTAAATATACTGCTTGATGAAATTTATCTTCTCAACTTGATATCAGGTCTTGAGCCGGTCATACTAATGATTTTTGCACTTCTAGATTACATGTGTGTATGTGTTTGTGTGTGTGTGTGTTTGTGTGTGTGTGTATATGTGTCTCGATGTGTGGCTGCAACAATTCCCTAAAGATTAGAACTGCTTTCAATATTATAATTATGATTTATTTAGAATCATAAAACTCTTAGCGTTGCAAGGCACCTTAAAGATCATCTCTAGTTGCAATTCCCTTGCCATGAACAGGGGTACATTTTTTTAAACCATATTACTTCATCCAGCATCCAGCCTGGCCTTGAACATTTCCAGGGATGAGGCATCCACAGTTTCTCTGGGCAGCCTGTTCTAGTACCTCACCACTCTCACAGTAAAGGATTTATTCCTAATATCTAATCTAAACTATTCTCAGTTTGAAGCCATTCCCTGTGTCCTGTCATTACATGTCTTTGTAAATAGTATTTCATCCTTCTTGCAGGCTCCCTTCAGGTACCGGAAGGCCACAATTAGATCACCCCTAAGACATCTCTTTTCCAAGCTGAACAACCCCAATTCTCTCAGACTTTCCTCATAGGAAAGGTGTTCTATCACTGACTCTTACGAGAGAGGGGTTCAAGGTTTCCTCTGAAGTTGCAAATGCATCTTCTATTTTCTTCTGTATTGTCATTCATTAACAGTGAGGAGTGGTCAGATATCTATGAAAGTCTTGAAAAGACCTTCATGGAGTTCATAGAAAATCAGTGTTATGCAGTGAGTCACTGTGCTCTGCAACTATGACAAGACTAGTCCAAATAAAATAGATTGATGTTCAGTAACCTTAAATTTGTTTTTAATTCTATTTGAATTCTGTACTTTCTGGGTTAATGTCTACTGCCTTCCTTTTTCTCTTTTGTGGTATTGGAACATTTGAATGGGAGGAAAGGAAAGTATATCTGAAATACTGACTAGAAAAGTTACTGTCATCCTAGAAAAGCGATTTTAAAAAGTCCTACGTAAAACTGCCTCAGGAACTTTGTTTATTAAATAGTCTCTGGCAGATAAATGCACAGTACAGTTCTCAGACTCATCCAAGTTTTAAGTCCATTTCATAGAACAGATATGGACAATAAGTGATAAATGCACATATTCTAATATATTTAAAGAAATATTGTTACAGATATAAATTCTCCATCTAATTTCTGGATTTTCTGCCTACCACAAAACATTCTCAAGCAGACTGATCTAATCTCAACAAAGAACATCATTTATCAGAGTAATGCAAGGCAGTAAACAAGAAGTCTTAAGAGTAATATATTTTTGTTATTTTTTCTGTGAAACAAAACACCTTCAAAATTAAACTGAACACTGAGAACTGGTCAAGTTGAGTAAAATTCACCTGAAATTAGTTAATTATTTCCATGTATCGTTGCCCTAATTTTTTGAGTTTGTCCAGTTTATAACTCACATTATGTGACTACTTTTCACACATTTTATGTGTGAGCATAGACTATTTCCTTGAGCAAAATGCTTGCTTACAGTCTAAAAACAACCTTTTTTTTTTTTTTTTTTTTTACCAAGGATTCCTAATTATCTGTATAAATACTTGGGGATATTTATTTGTCTTTAAATTATGTGGCTAGTATAGTGTCTGTGAATACATTACATTTTAGACTCCTAAAAATTATTATTAAAGTTACAGATAGACTCTGTCATATTTAATTAATGATAAGGATAGATGAAACAGCAGTCTGGGAACATTGTTTCACAATCCGTAGTGTGATAACTTACTGAAAAGTCATTTTGTAAATGAGGAGTTATTTAAAAATCTTCTTTACAAGTTTCTATCCATCAAAATATATAATATTTGCATTTTCCTTTTGTATACACTGGGTTTATACGATAATGTAAAGTGTCTACCATTTACAAAACGATTAAAAGAAAAAAAAATTAACAACTCTGGAAAGGAATGTAACATTGTCAATTTTAAATCAGGGAATTCAGACATTTTAGTGCTGTACTCTCAGTCATTGTAGAAAGGTCATCCCAGATGGTGCAGATGACGCACATGGCAAACAGGAAGGGAGGCAGAAAGCAGGTTTGAAGATAAGAGAAATAACACCTCATCAGTAAGTCTGAGTGGTGTAAAAAATACCTTAAAAATTATTATGCTTTTAAGTTATACAAAACAGAAGAATCCCCTGGTATGCTGCTTTCTTCTTTGAGCTACTTGAGATGTGTTAATTCAAGTGTGGCTTTACACAAGGGCTAGAAAGAAGAGAAATGCAGGAACATTACTACAAATTGGCAATGAGTAGATATATTGCCTGGATAGGACATTACAAGGTAATGGCCAGGGTGAAAATACAACAGCTGTGTTTTGCTTTGAATGGAGGGGGAACTGAAATGCAAATATATAAATATTACTACTTTTCTGTTAAAGTCTGATGTGAGTTATACAGGTGCCCTAGAGCCTTAGAACCATCTGGGTACTATGCTAGCTTGACAGGCTATGGGCAGAAACAATAGGCCTGCCAAGAAAAATAACTGAAAGCAATCTGTGTTTTACCAGCCTGAAAAAATAGCATAGCTTATTTTTCAAGTGCAGTCCTCAGTTCATTATAACATTCTGTTGCTTAACGATATTATCTGACTCCATGTAAAGCAACCAATTAAAGAAGCTAGTTAGGAGCCCTGTGTACAGCAGCTGCAGGCTGCAATTTGTCCTAGAAATCAGATAGAAATAGATGTAAACTGATATGAACACAACTGCATCTCTTTCACTGGTTATTCTTTTTAGACCACCCCCCTCCCTAGTCTCAAGAGATCAGGTGTGGCATTGTCAAAAATTTTAATGCATTTATGCTAAACCGTTTTTATTTTCAGGAATGGAGTATGTGCCTTGAGACTGCCAGCTTAATTCTTGCCTGGTACAAACTGCCATAGCTATACCAATTTAGAGTTTGCTCTCTGTAGATGATTATTTTCCTGTTATGAATCTTCTGTCATTTCATTTCTGTTACAGTGAAGTTCAAGTACCTCTTTCTGTAGGACATGTCCTTCTCCACAAGCAATACACTCAAGATTCTTGGACAATATAATTAGTTATATTAATATTAATTACATTTAAGCAATCCTGGCTGCATCTTGATCCTTATGAATATTCAGGAAAATAAGTTCCTTGATTAAGAGTATTTTTTAAATAGAAATCATAGAGATATTTCAGAAAAACTTATCTATTGTTACAGTGTGGAGAGAGGCAGCCAATTGAAAAGACAAACCAGACATAATCTATAATTACAGGTAATTTTACAATTTATAATGTAATTTATTTTTTCCTGGAGACTGCTTAAATAAGAAATCTGAAACTTGGAAATTTAGTAGCAATTATATATATTTCCAGGGTCACTTATGACTATTTCTAACATTTCCCTGCAAGCTTTTGTCATGCTTCAGTAGAAGTTTGGGTCTAAAGATGAGGAAGTATCTCTGTATTATGTAATAAAGTTCCTACAGTCCTGCTAAATTAAGTCAATATGAATTGTTCCAGTTCATTCTGTAGATCGAGCCCAAGGGTCTGTTTACTCATGTTTCTAAAAATTAGATGCCATTTATAACAATGTCATTCTTTCTATCTTGTCAAAGTCCCTTTTTTTACAGCCACTACATTGTACTGTATATTTTGCTTCCAAATGTTAGCACTCCACTACTTTTCCCTTCTGCACACAGTTCACTTGGAAAAAAACACAGAGCAACTAGAGAGAATGAAACAAGCTCTCCTGTTCTGAGAGCTGGAGAAGCTCAGATATACAGGAGGGGGAAATGGAAGTTTTAGAGTCCCCGTAATGGCAGTTAATATGTAATGAATACTATGACCACAGAGTGTGGACCTGCTCTAAACCATCCTTTTCAAAGGTGCATAATGTCATCATCTTTTCATGTCTGAAAGAACAAAGGGGAAACTGTGCTGGTTTCACTGCTGGGTGGATGCAGTACATCCCACAATTCTCTCTTTTGCAGTTCATGTTCTAGTCATGGTTAAAGGGAGCCTATTCATCTTTCCAGTAGGCATTTTTCTGTATTACCATTGTATCTCTAGTTTGACATCACTTTTAAAGACTAGCCATTGCTTTATCTTTCCTCCATCCTACTGGCAGTCTGTCATGCTGTATTCCTGTAGAAATCTTTTCTTTGTTTTCTTAAGTTTTATGTTTCCCCCATTTTTCTTTTTACAGTGGGTTTATTTTTTCCTCCTTTTATTTCCTGTACTTTATTTATATTATATTTAATTTTTGTTATAATGTTTTATCATCTCCTTTTTTTTGACAGCATGTAGTCAGCAAGATGCCAGTTGCATTTTGGGGGTTTCTAAGTATAAGCCAATGCTGGATGATGTACATTATACTAGGAGACAGTATTTTTTTTCAGATTTCTGTTTATTATCATCTTTTAACCTCAGTATTTACACTTTTTTTTTTTATGCAAGTTGCATTAGTTGAGGTTCTTTAACCTCTGTTTATAAGAATCAAACCAGTTCTTGCACATATTAGAATTTTCAAAACACTGTAGTCTTGTAAAGTCTATAAATAAACAACTTGTATGTCCCTTCTTATTAGCAGCAAAGGACATTCAGATTTGCTGCAAGTAGTCCAACATGTCTGCAACAGTACAGCTGATGCAAATGTTTTGATTTGCAGATGAAACTAATTTGCTGAAAACACAATTAAATTACAGTAGGCAGTTGATCCAAGTCATCACTGAAGATCTGAAGTTACAATCAACTCTGAGCTGTTTGCAATTGAAATACTGAATAAATGAATGTAGATAAAGAGAATATTACTAAGTAGAAGCAATATTCTAAAAAGCAAGAGTTTTAAAGACATGTAGAAAACATGGTGTACTATCATTCTTTTGCTGTCTCCTGTCTGCTGGTCTCCTTACCTTGGTTTTTGGTTTTAAAAAAATTTAAATCTGCTTTAAAAATTGATGTTTGAAAGGAATGAGAAGCTTTCCAGAGGTTTGCTGCTCATATCTCTACTGACAATATCTCTACTGGTTTTGCAGTACAATTTGCAGATTCCATCAAAAATCACATCTGAACTAGACATTATGTCAATATACAGGATGACACTTTCTCTTAAAGATTTTAGAGATCCTTTATAAAAAAGCTAGTAACTTTTTCAAGCTTAGCAGCCTGAGATCCTTATCTTATATTCATTCAGAGCAAATGTCCTATATTATCTGCTCTGTAGCATCTGTTGGAACAGCCTGTTTTATTCCATCAGCTCTAAAGGAAAGTTAAACCTTGAAGTCAGAGTCTGAACCTAGATTATATTAACTGTCTCATTTGATGAGGAATTTCTATGGTGACCAGAACTGAAATGTGATCAAGAATCTTCTATAGCCATGAGAGTGTTTATATTACAGACCACACAAATGTATTAAAGTGCACATTACCCCACAGAAATTCCACACAAATTAAAACCCTGAGTTATAATAAATCACTCTTTTAGCAACTCAGCTCCACAGTGGATCCTCCATGACACTGCAGTAATTTCATACCAAATCTAAATACAACACCATAATTCATATTTAGATACAGTGATATTTGGAATAAGATAAGGTCTCTAATTGGAAAACAATATATTTTATTAGATCAATTTACATGGGAAATACTGAGAGATTGTCAGATATGCTAGATACTTTTATTCAAAGTTTTAGCATTACTTCACGGTCTGAAAACAATCAGACTTTAATCAAACCAATTTCCAGAGCTGATTATTCCTCAAAAAGGCTGGGCTGTGTAAAGGCTACCCTTCATTTAATCTACTGAGCCATTAGCTGAAGTGTCATAGAACATTTAATTGCTATGAGAAAGAAGCAGCATGTGGCAAGAGAAAAGAAACACTAAAACAAAACAAACTCAGAAAACCCTTATTCATCAATATAACAATTACTCAGATTGAACTCTCAAGGAGTGACAGAAAATGACCACTCATAAAGGTAAACCTACATGAAAGTTATGCTAGTTGTCTAAACAAACACAGGAAAGCATTCAATGCTTTTAATGACTTAAACTTCTACCTGAAATTAGAAGCAGGTGGTGGGAAAGGCAAAGGACAGAAAGATTTCCTGTGGGAAACTCTACTGAATGCAGGGATTGCTACACTCTGCAATGTGAGGGTTGACTTTTTGCTTATTAAGATCATGTACCTCAATGCCTTTAAGGAAATTCCTCTCTGAAAAGGATTTGATGCTTTGCCTCTGAATGTGTGTTCAAAGATGGATGGATGGTGCTTTTCAGTGGAATAAAATGAACTGTAAGATCAGAGAAACTACTATCTAAAATTTTATTTCTTATAACTTCATCTGCTTTTTTTATGATTTTTCACTCTTTTATATCTAATGCAATTTTTATAAGCATGGTGTAGTGTTCTTCCATGTCTGGGGACATTGTTTTAATGAAATTAACTTTGAGGTTTTTTTGTACCGCAGAAATGAATCTTCATGTTCTTCATAGACAGGTTTCCTACTGTCTGTAGATTCGGAAGGGAAAACCCTAAACTAGTAATGAAAAATCTACTTCTAGAGCATTATTTCTCAGTTCTTACATCTAAAACACAACTAGAATGGATCAGGGAAGTTAATTTAGTTTCAAAAATACTTAGCTTGCTTATACAAAATGAAGCAAAGAAAATCCCAATCTTTACATTTGCATTGCATTCTATTCTCATTCAACTACTCTTTGCCAGCTCCTGAAATATAAGAAAAAAATAACTAAACTTATTCATTCTATGCTCTTGCTTTCATAGTATATGAAATTTGGTTGTAGTTTTCTTCAACTAATAGATCGCCACCTTGAAAAGGCTGAGAACCATTCACCAAAAAAACCATCAGTGACTCTATTCAGCTGATTTATGACAGTCTTTTACATAAAATAACTTTGTACAACAACTGTGTAATTCTGTAACAAATTCCTCAATTTTATCAGGTAAGCACAGAAATTGCTTAAATGCCTTTTAATAAAGAAGCTAGTTCAAGTTTGGCTATGGAGGTTTATATTATAAACAATATTAATAATTCTCTTACCTCTTTTTTACATCTTTAAGAAAAACTGCTCTCTGGGAAATAATGTCAGCTTTCAAAGTGCAAGCTTATTTTAAGATTTTTTTGAATCATCTTGTCACAGGTAGATATGACTTCTTTGTAACTTTGCTTGCTTAGAATGCTGCAGGGCTTGTTGGGAGCAAACCTTGAGGAAAGAGGAGGAAAGAGATCCCTTCCTCCATCAACCATCAGTAAAATCGTGTGGTTTTTTTAAAAAAAAATTCAGAAATGGAGTATTTAAAATTGATTAATCCTTTTCAAAAGCAATAAAGTACAAACAAGATTTATTTCTAACAGAGGAACACTTCTCATTTCCCTTGCTTACCTTCCCTTCCTTTCCTTTTTCCTCAGATTCTTTGTTATAGTCCAAAGAGAATAAAAAAAAAGTGCTGAAATTCTTCTTCTGTAGTTCTCCAAAGATAAAAAGTTATACTTAAGCTTGAACCATAGGCTGCAGCTGTGGCTTCTGTTGCTCTGGAATCCAAGGTTCAGAGTGGTTCACTGTCCTTCTTGGAGATTTTTTTGTCCTTCTAAAATTTATCTTTGAATTATGAATAAGCCTAAGAAAAAGAAAAACAAAACAATGTTTCTTTTATGAATAAAGCTTAAGTATGCAGACAAACAGTCTTATTGGGGAAAATAATGTACTGTTTTTCTGATTGACTTCTACAGTAAGGATATACACTCAGAAGCTAAAAATAAGAAACCTAAAAAACAAGAGAGCTGAGTTTCATCAGTATTATAACTTTACACTTATATATGTGTACAATGTTTTCATGGTTACAGAAACTTCGTGGTTTGATAAATAATGCCAGTAATATTTTTTTTATTACTGAGATGATCTTCTATAATTGATTATAATTTCTAACACATTCTAATTTATTCATTTTCTCAGGAATGTTCTTGTTGAGTTCCTGATTTAAAATTCATTTATGGAAGGATTAAATTTAGTAAGTAATTTCCATAAGTATATGTTAGTTTTAAAAAATGAAAAGTAGACTCAATAAAGTTATATTTTTACTCGGCAATTTTCTTCTTTGTGCAAGATACAATTTTGAACAATGTTGGTGTTAAAGTAATCCCTTCTCTATTAAAAGACAATTTAAGAAGGAGGAACTAGATTACGATCTTGGATAGGAGTAGGCATTTCAGATACAGACTGCTTAATTTCTAAAATACAGTCTTAACTTTCAACTTTTCCTTCTGTTTTTCCCATTGATTATTTGTGAAGCAATAACCTCCAAAAGACCCTAGAGGGAAATCTTTCCTAGCTTGGAAAGCAATAGTGAGTCCAAGATCTTGTGACTGCAAGAAAATGGCCGAGTTGATATGGATGAAAGAGCCATTTTCATATTCAGTTTAGATTTTTAAATTTCTCCAAGCCAGCAAAAAAAAACCAAACCCAGCACTGTCCAACTAAAATTTCTCCTACCTTAACAGAGAAAAAATTAATTTTCCTTCAAAGCAAATACTATCATCACAGTGATTTATGCATTATAGAATGTATGATGATTGATAGAAGTCAAGCTTGAAAATTAACCTTCACCAACACATAGAAGTCACTTTGTTTTATGACTTGTGTTTTATAGAAAGGAGATTTTTTTAAGTCATTATAACTAAGGAGAATTTTAATGCTAAAAACAAAGCACTAACTATGTTCCTTATTTCTTGAAAACTCCCAATTTCTATAAAAAATAAAAAAAAACAAACTCACTTACTCAAGAGATTTATAATTACCAGAAAGATATTTTATGTACAGTATTTAAAACAAGATTAAATGTGGGGGTTGTTTGTTTCTATGTTTGTTTTAGGGAACAAAGGTTGTTTTTATTTGACGGTTGCTGTATTTTTTCCCCCCTACTATTATTATGACTGCTGAAGTTGTGGTACAAGTAAGAAGATTGGATTCTTCACTGCTATGATTTTGTTGTATAACGAAAGGCAAAAAATCGGTATATACAAATGACAACACAGCCTTCCCCTTTTTATTTACTAGCTCTTGGAGAAATAAATACTGCAGTTTGTCTTTCCTCAGCTTTATTGCTGCAAATTACTTCATTACTTCCCTTAGAGATAATTTTTTCCCAACAGCTGTTTTAATGCATTAATTGATTTTTTTTTTTATTTTGAATACTGTGCTATTGATAGTTTGTAGACTCTGATGGGTGAAATAGAAATTAAACGTAAAGTTGGTTGGACAGGTAACAAGCTCATTTATGTCCTACGAGAGCATGTAATTCCAGAAAAATTGAAGTATGTTGCTCAGTCAGGGTTTGCTTTTATTTTGCTTTTGATCTAAAGAAACGTGAACAAAATAAAAAGAATTGATGATTAATAAATGCCTGGGCTCAGATCTCACAGACTAAACAGTCCTGGTTAAGTATTACAAAGAAAAGTAAAATTACCTCTTCAAATTTTTAGGTTGCCATGCTTTTGTAAAACATTTTTCTAAACAATATATTAGAAATTTCTTTAAATTATTGGGAAAAAATAATAAAGACAAGTCAAGTAATATTTTTTTATTATTGTTCTTCCCATCTATCTACCAGAGGCAAGCATGGTTTGGCATTTGAAAATCTTAACATTGTCATTATTATTCCACTGCTGGCAGCTTCATTTCTTGTGAGATATATATATATAAAACATATATTCCAGACCAGTGATTTGTTCTCCCATACCTTCCTTATAAAATCTGTTCTACATAATAATAAATACATGAATAAAATGTAAGATGCCATTTTTAAATTTCTTTTTTTTTTAAATGAAAACTTATTTCTTTAAAATTAATATATTCTAAACCATAGATATTTCAACTGAGTTGAATTTAAGGAAAAGTCAAAACATAACAATTCAGTGACTCGGAAAACATTACCTTTGTTTTAAAAAAGCAGGAACCTGATGTGCTTAATGTGGCATGACTATTTTTCTTAAGGGTTCAAGTATCTTTTTGGATTAACATCTTATCTCTGTAATGTGTTTTTTGAGTATCCCAGTTCTTATCACAATGAATTAGATCGGCAGCATCTTGGCTAGTAAGTGATTTTTTTAATTCCATACCTTCTATGCCTCCAGAGACATAAGATACTGCTTGAGGAAAAAGCAAGACTCATGAAACCTCCCAAAAATTTGGTGAAAAACAAATGTAACAAAAATACTTTCTACGCAGTTTCCGCTGATTTCATTTATTTCTAAAAGAGTTTTCTTCACAATCTTTCAAGGAAATGAATTGATTTAAATGGGTGTTACTTTCTGCTCCTATTTCTTATAATAAGCAAATTTCTTCCAAACCTCCTGGGAATTTAAATATAGCCAATATTACCTAAGAGTGCTTTCAGTACATTTCTGTAAGCTAACTTGAGATAACTTGAAGATGAGTGATTCAGGTCTTAGTTTCTTATGAATATGGACATTGTCCTCACAACATTGCTTTAAGTATTGCAGTCTATCTTTCTACAAGGCAAAATAATAAAATTTGGGCATATAATTACTTAACTCCAAAGCATAATCAATTTTTTTTTTATTGGGCTGTTTTTCTTGTGATTTTAATTTTTTAATAGAGTATTTATAAAAATACATTGCCAGTTTACATACAGATACAGACAGTAAAACTGTTGAGATACAGCATAGATTAAAAAAAAACAAACAAACAAAAAAAAAAACTTGCAAACTTTGGTAAAATAAACTGGTGTCCTGGTTCTGGCCAGGAGAAGGTTATTTTTTTGCACTGTCCAGGAGGGGGCATGTCTAAAAAACTGAGGTTTTTCTGTGCCACGCCTTGTCATTGCCTGGAGAGAAGAGAGTCTGCTCGGGAGAAGGGGTGGTTTATTCCTTCTGGTGGAATAAACTAGGCAGGACAGTCGCGTATTGTCTGTTGTCAGGGGGTTTCCTACGTGAATCATTCATCTCTTCTACCCTGCGTTCCCGGTAATTTCTGCTTATCTCAAGCTGTGATCTTTGCTTTTTGTCCCTCCAGTTCTCGCCCTGCTGCAGCAAGGAGGAGGGGGAGAGGAAAGTGGGAGAATGCTCAGGCAAAGTATGGTTTGCAGACACAGTGGAAGCACTAAAGTGGGAGTACTGTTGCTAAACGACGACATCTGGATACATGTATATAAACAATATGGAAAGGAGAGAAAGATGCACATACAAAATTATGTTGGGCTTAAGTATTTCAGAAATTATTGTTCGGTAATTAGAATGAAACAAAGTTCCAAAAGTCATAGAGCGGTATGACTTTATAACCATATAACTTTATAACCAAATAACTTTGGTTACTTTTCCATAATTACTGATCTTGCTCTCAGTGAATCTCTAAACATACTTCCAGAGCAAGATTCATCTCACCTAAGCAAGGTGCTGGCAGGGAAAATAGCAGTGTCTGAGCTTATCAGCTTAATAATTTTTTGTAATCAATAAGTAAAAAAAGCCAAATCAGAACAACTTTTTAGATTTGGTTCCATAGGAGATATCTGCTTTAGAATGAGATCAGGCATAGTCTAATGAAAATTTTTTTCCCCCACTATAAAGGAAAATTGAGATTATGAGCTTGCATTAGTTGTATGTAGTTCAAATACCTACTTTTGATCATATGAATCGTGTTGTATCATGTTACAATCACTGTAACATGGTTTTGCTCAGTTTTGTCTGCATCTCTGATGTATTAAATGGATTTCAAATAATCAGTCTATTCTTAATTTTATTGTTTTTCTTCTGAATTGATTATACCTAAAAGAATGTTAGTAGATATATTTGGTAGAAGTGCAAAAGACAATCCTGTGTTTAGGACACAGGCATCCCACTAATTTTGTGAAGGTAAGGAGAATGATCCCATGTGGATATGGTAGTACATAATTATCTATCATGTGGAATTTATATTTTTCTGCCAGGCATCTGTTAATAGCTGCAGGGAAGTGATGAGGCCAAATAAAGAGGACACTTGAGCATGAGCCAGGGCACTCCATTTAATATCTCACTAGTGTCACTTTTGCTACCTGCTGCATATCTAACCTCTCCGGCCCTAATTTCTTTTCTTGTTTGCATTTTTTGTTAGGTTTTTTTTTTTCACAGTTCTTCACAGTTCACAGCAGAAAAGAGGTCTGCCTTAGGGTTAGGTCTTTATGCAGCACAGAAATAGTAATTGTTTGTAATACATTGTATTAAAAACTTATTTGATGGAATATCTAGCTTATGGGACTGCCCTCTAAGATGAGTCTTCTAGCAGCTGCAGCATTAGAAACATAAGCCCCAGGTGCAGAAAATGTGTTGTGCTAAATGAGCCAAGTGATCTAATCAAAAGGAACTCTGGATCTATTAAAGGGAAGATCCGTTAATGACAAGTCCCTGGTGTAAATGAGGTCACTTCACAGCCTTTCACAGCATAAAGCAGAAATCAATTTCATTTTAGGAATAATAAAATATGAAAGAACCTCGTTTTGTCATTAGAATGGACTCTTAGATATTGAGATTACATTTTCTTTTAAGGTGAACTCTCACAGGAGCTGTGCATAAAAATGAAGTGCTGGAGATATTTGTAATATTTATAATGTTTTAAACTTAATACCATTTACATACATTGTTATTGTTAACAGCATATTGTTATTGTCATTGTTAAGAGCATATGTAAAACAAAGGTATTTCTGAACTGGAGCAGTTCAGAACCGGGAGTTTAGTTCAATTTCTCCTTCCTGTTTTGTATTCATGACTTTAAATATTGCAGAGCTGTTCTTGCTGCTTCACATTCTGCTGAATCAGCTCTTACAGAAGCATCATTGTTCTTGGAGACTGACATAGGTTACAGACTGCTTAAGAAATGTGAATTAGGTGCACTGGTGCATAGGAATGAGCAGAAGAACTTGAAAGCTTTTTTTTATTATTTTGCCCAATCAACTCTGCCTGTCTCGGTAGTGTCTATATCCAAATTAACCCCAAGCTTCAAAGAGTTTTAACAAAGCTTCAAAGCAGGCAATTTATGCATCATTATTACCCTATTTTAAAAGTAAACCTCTTACTTCAGGGTATAAGCATTCTTTAAAGAGGGATTGAAATCCAAAATAAAATTCCAAGAAATTTACTTCAGTGGTGAAAAACCTGATAATCTCTATCCTATTAATATTTTGTTTTTTTCTTTATCGCTTTGACACAATGTGCTTTGCATTTCTTTTCAGGGTCATTTGGCATATCACATAAAGTACAGTGAGGTGCATATTCCACATCGGTCTGCAGATCAGTTCAAGAGGTCATTATACAGTTTCAAGCTTTCATTTCCATGCAGAAAAAATGAGAGCAATTAAGATGAAAAATCTGACATTATATAGTTGTACCTCTGCAGGACAAGTATTCTGCTGTGTAAATTAAGTGGGCCACTGCATGGTATCTCTATGAGATTAAAAGTTACTGCAGAGAACACAGACTTATGGGTTGTCCAGCGCTCCCCTCTTTATGGTTACATATCAGTGAAAATCAGCATTCATCCTGCATTCCCAGGACCCCTTCTTAAATGTCCATGTTTCTTCTGATAAAGAAGCTGGTCATATGAATATCCATGCTCCATCTGCATTTGAACAGAGTGAGACATGATCAACGAGTGATGTTACACCCTTTTATCCTTATGGTGCTATTCAATGGAATTCAGCATTCAGGTGGCAGAGTGCATTTTTCTGTAATGATTAACATCCGTATGGTTCCAAATACATCAGTATTTCCAAATCACAATGTGTCTGTTGCAGATGGACTTAGTCAAATAACTTGGTGTCTGTACAAGTACAACATAACTGTCTGAATGAGGATGTACCTATGGAGATTTTTCATCACATGACCAGATTGGTACAATACTGATATAACCCTTTACTATCAACTGATCATAGAGAGAATGAATATTAGAGGTGTCTTACTGCTCTGACCAGAGAGAGATGCAATTTTCTGAACATGTGTTAGCTTATTTAAATGTGATTTCCCAACATTCTGAGCACATATTTGAAATTTAAATATAAACAATAAAAAATTGACCATGCCTACATTTTGAGAAAATACTAATATTTTAATTTACTGTAAGGAAATTGAATTATAGCAAATCAGTTTAAGACCCTTTAAATGGTAAATGAGAATACCCACAGAGGAGTTTGATGCAGTTAACCTAGTCAAATTTAAATTTATTTTTCTAAAAAATTCAGAGTAATTTGACTGATGATCCTCCATGAATCAAATATATTTTTGCATGAAAAGTAAAATTATAGAATGATATGAGTCTAGATTGGAAATGACCTCCAGATGCCCTCTATGGAAAGCAGAGCTTTAGTGTAGGCTAACTGTGGCCTTGTCAAACTGTCTTCAGTATTTCCAACAAATAAAAGGTCTGAGTACCCTGTCTGATGTTTAACTGTCCTCAAAATTATTTTTTTCCTTTCATCTAAATGGAATTCCCCCTGAATTGATTCATGCCTATTATCTCTAGTCTGTGCACTTTGCAGCCTTTTGAAAAGAATGCCTCCTTCTCCTCCATAACTACCATTCAGGTGATGGAAAACCATTTAGATCTCTCCAGAACCTTTTCTTCCCACAGTTCTTCCCTCAAAGGTCCTTTAATTTTTCTTTATACATCAAATTCTCCTGTACTTCCATCATCTTCTGTCTCCTCCTCTGATCCCTCTGTTCAGTCTGTATTTTACTTGGGGCGTACCCAGCCTGGGCACAATATGCCTCATGTGGCCTAACATGTGCTGTATGAAGTGAATCAATCACTCTACTCACCAAGGAAGCCATTCCATCACAGATGGCTGTAAGACTGGCTCTGCACAATTTAATCTTTGTAAACTTGTGTTGGCTCTTTGTAATCTTCTTCTCTTTCATTTGTGTGGACAAACTTTCCACATGGATTAGTTCTATTATATTCCCAGGAATGGCTGTCTGGTCAGTACTTTTTCCTAGATTTTTTCATTTTTTATTTTTTTTCAGTTGTTAATGGACATATTTGACTATTTTTTAATCCATGTTCTTCAATTTCCATGACCTTCTAAAAATGGCAGAGGAGGTTTACGATAGGATCTTCTGATTTCTTCAGATTCATTCCATCAGGTCCTAAAAGCCTCTTCCTGTACAATTGCTACAGATGGTCCCTAGCTTGATTCTCCCCTGCTGTCAGTGACTCACCATTTGCTTTTCCATTTCATCTTGGAATGGAGGCTTGAAAGCTGACATCAACCTTAAAGACTGAGGTGAAAACAGGACTGAGTACTTCTTTTCTGTGTCATTTTTAACTAAGTTGCCAGCACCATCCGGCAGCACTCTGTGTCTTCCTTGTGCTTCCGCTCAGTACTAACCAACCTATAGAAGTCTCTCTAGTTTGAGCTCCAACTGAACTTTTCACTTCCTAACATCATATCTGCAAGCTCAAATAACACATTTTGTATTCCTCTTTAGGCATATGCCTGCTTTCCCATCTATCACGTCTCTTTGTATTTGAGCTCTTTGCTCAATGTGCTATCTGTTTAACCAGAAGTCTGGTTTATTTCTTTCTAGGCCTGTTCCTTTTTTCTTTACCTTTTGTTCCTCCCCACACTCCAAATTAGGGAGATGGACAGATATAAGGTATTTATTTTGCTACTATAATTTTGAGTGGAAACTTTAAAGTGAGGACTAGGAGGAAGATTGAGTATCAGTATTCATGTATGTTTGTGTCTATTTGTGAGATTGAAAGTACTGTTTTAATTTGTGGCATTAATTACACATTATACATACCAGTCATAAGTATTTACCATTACTTCTGATTTGAAATGCCTCAAGAGTTTTATTATAAAGGAAAACTCTCTCCTCATTCTAATTGACGTTTCTTTGCTTCTTCTGCTCATATTATTTTGGCTGGTTTTGTGCTTAGAACACAAAAGGTCAAAACATTCCTCTTTTAATAACAATATATCATTAAAGAAACAATAAAGAACCATGGTAAAAGCAACAAAGAAATAAAGTTTCCACATGGAATTTTCAAAACAGTCTTTTAACAAAGAATAAAAGCTTGAGTAGTATAATGTAAATTGGAACAATTAATGAAGAATTTCAGCTCACAATGGGACAAATGACTATGAATGACATCCATGTCATCTCACTTAACTAATTTACAAGTCAGGTATGTGGTCCAAGTCAGATGTTTATACTATCCAAGTAATCAGTGGAAAGGAGTGAGACATCCAGAGAGTGAAGAATTCATTTTTAAACAGGTATCTGTTAGAACCATGATAAATATATCTCTGGAGATGCTGCTCTCTTTAATGTCTGTGGAGGAAATTTAGATGAATAGCAGACATGTCTAATTTAAAGATATTTAAAATGAGGTAAAATTAATTTCATTATTTGTGTGAGCTCTTCATGCATAAATATGTTGTAAACTGTTTACTAATACACCTGAACAGCATCAACTGATATGCTGAAAGAATCCATGCAAAGAGCAATATGATGTTGATTACTAGCAGATTTTTTCGATTTTGTTCCAGAGAAAGACTGACCATTTTCTTTAGCTGAATTACATTGAACTGCTAAATACTTTAAATTTCGATTTTTAGAGTTAGTAATTAAGATGTTCCATGTATGCACACTCCCCAAACTATTTCCAAATTCATTCCAGATTAGAAATCCTTTTTTTATCTAAACTGTGTTATTCAGACCACCTTATCTTATCTTTGCTCTTGATTGCTGTAATTACTCCCTTGACCTTGGGATTTTCACTATGAACAATAGAAAATAAAAAGCAGCAATTGCAAGCATCACCTGTAGTTCCTGGCCTGTTTGAGTTATCTGTCTTCCCATTCACTACACCAGTTCTTATCCATTTTTTTGTACAAATACTTTTAGTCTGACAGTCTAGCCTCTTTATAATTTGATGTGTTTTGCTGCTATTTTATTAAATACTCTTCTTTATCATTCACTAATTCTGTTGTCATATTCCACACTCTTGTGTCCAAATTTTCCAGGTTGTTGTCCTTAAGCTAATTTCCCAATTGCATTGTGACAATTTTAGGAAAAAAATTAAATTAATTGCAATGAACAAAATTTAATGAAGGGGTTAATTGCTCTGGTAAAAGGAGCAGATAATTTGTTTACTTCTAAGACTACTGGATATTAGAGCTCTATCTCTTCTATAAAACTATTTATGTATTATTGTGTATGTAATTAAAATATGCAAATAAAGTCTCAAGTAGAGCACTAGGTTACTTGTCAGTATCCAACCAAGCAGCAGACAGATGCCAGAGAAAGTAGATATCTACAAAAATAAGTTTGAACACTTTAATCTGAAACAACAAATATATGTGGCTAAAATCAAAAGAAGGCTAACACACTCCTTCCTAGCTAGGTTTACATGTGCTTTCAGAAAAGATGTGACTTGGAATGACTCAAAGAGAGAAATGAAAATAAAGAATTCTTAAAAGTTTCACCAAGGAAAGGAGCAACCTATCTAACAATCAGATAATATGTATTAATAAAACAAGCATCTACTCTTGTGTTCCCTAATAAATACTGAAGGCAGAATACAAGTATTCTGCTGTATATTTGGAACTGGGCAGTTGACACAATGACCTGAAATAACCTTTAAAAGATTTTTCTTTTTTCAAATAAATTGTAGGAAAAGGATTTTCAAAAGTATCCTTGAACCTCAAAAATACACAATGTCAGAAAAAGTGGGAATCTATCAGTAAAGGGAAAGAAAAATACATTTTTCATATGCTTAGATTTCAAGGTTTTTCTTCTAAGAATCAACTCAAGAAATATAACTAAAAAATCAGCTTACTATTAATTTATATGGACTATTCCAGAAAGCCACACTTACTAATCCAAAATGTAGATCATACTGACTTTCCTCTTACTGACATTCCTCTTCTTTAAAAAAATGTCAATAGAGACAGAATGTAAGAATCTATTTTCAGATATTAGTGACATCTTCTCATTGCCAATGAGTGAATTGTTTCAGATAGCAGAAATTTACAGTTGGATTTAATGAATTCCATTTAATGCATCGCATTTTTTAACAGAAATATAGCCATTATGCATGAGATACATTCATATTGTTCAAAATAACTCAAGTAATTCATTAAAATAAAGTAACAAAGGGAAAAATCCTTATTTCTTTTGCAAATCAAGCAAGAGAGAAGTTTTTTATGTAAGATTTGCTGGGTAGTGAAATCTATTCTATACAGATTATGTACAGATCTGTTATCATGACAAAAGACAATAGTTTTGTAGGGGTGTTAACTTTTGTTAAATTTCTTTACACAGGTTCATATAAGTAGTCTCTAGTACTTCCCACTTGAGCAACCCATAGATATGACTCATTTAGATACAACCTTGGGAAATCAGGAAACATGGTGCAAAATTTCATGTTTCATTCTGGTATAAGGTGCTTCTGCTCTGTCTACATTTTGACAGGTATAAAAAGTTCTATACTTTTTTACTACCTGACCTTTTCTATAAAGGCTGCAATCATAACTGTCACAAATATGTGTTTTTCGAATAATCTTAATTTGAGAGTAGCTGATTCAGCTGACATTTTGATCACTGGTGTATCCATTGAGTTCTATTTACCATGTTTGATGTGAATTGTTCTGTTGAGCACTTTAATTTCATTTTTCATGTGGCATGTACTGGATGCTGTGTCATACAAGGTACCAACAGGTAATGGGCCAAAAACCAAGGCCCCTACAGCCAGAGTTAAACAAACTAGCTTGCTATTCTTAAGCTGTTGCATTCCTAAGTGTGAAATTCAGGAAGTCAATATTTGTGCTCTATACAACTCTATTTTTCTTCCCGACAGTAATTTGAAACAAAAAGGGATGCCTAAGTATTTTTCAGAAAACATATCCTGAGGTTTCTGCTTTAGTAAAACCATTTTGATTTCTAGTTCAGTTTTGCCTGTATTGGTTGGTTTCCAAGGTAATATTACTCTATTTTCAAACTCAGTTCGCATAAATGTTCAGACAACAATAGAGTTTTGACACGTGGGTGATGTTGAAAAGTATTTGATCTCACATGTCAGCACCATTGTTCTCATAATTCTCTTGTCACCCTGTGCCTTACAACTGCATAGCTGTCTTAAAATTAGTACATCTCACAGCTTACGGCAAAAGTTACTGCTTTTGCATGCTATTTCTTTTATTATCAGGATTATCATGATGATCTCATTTATAGAAGCAGATAGCTCTCTCCATTCCCTCTGCTGGTTTTTAACTCCCCTGCTAGGGCAGTAGCTGTGGTCATTCTTGTACATAACTGTGAAGAGCAAAGCCAAGCAAGAGCACATGCTTTCAAGCACTATGACTGAGAGTGTCACAATATGCAAGGACTCCTAAGATATTAATCTTTAGATCACTGGTTATGCATTTTTCCTTCTCATGCATTTAAATATTCATTTAGCTATCAATTTCATACGATTTTGAAATAAAAATATTATATAATTTATAATTGTGATCTGTTGTTTTCATCAGCTTTCTTTATATTCCCCCCTCATTATCCACAGTTTTCCAATCAATTAATTTTCATTTAATGTTGGACAGTCATTCAAAGGTCTTTCTAACCTGAAAATTATCACACAAAGTGAATCAATATTGTCTTGCTTGTACAGAAGTGATTAGTAAATTATTTATTAAAAATCAAAAATAAATTCTGCATTTAGTTTCTGCTTACTGGAATAAACACCTACTGTACAATAGCATGCTGTTTTACCAGGAAAGATATTGTTTCATGTTATAAAGAGTAATACCACTGCAGTTTTGGTACTTTAGTGCAAAGAAGAGAATGATATTTTCTTTATATTGTAAAATAGCTCAAATGCCTACATCCAAGGCAGCATCAAATGGAAAATAATATATCTATATTTGAGATGTTATTAAAAAAAATAAACTTAAGTGTTATTTATTAAAAACAAAACAAAAGAAAACATGAGAAAACAAAAACAAAACAAAACCTTCTCTAAATGAAGTTCTGATTATAACAAAATCTGCCATAACATCTGTGGATAAATTCATTCACAAGGATAAAAATATTTTATCCAGATTATCTATTTCAAATGAGTCTCTCTGTGTGAGATATAAAAACATAGTTTATCCACAGACATCATGAACAGCGTCTGTAGGCTAAATCAACTGCTCATGAATATTTTACCATAATTTACTTTTAATTTAAAGCAGTATTGCTAGTGTTACATTTGCATTAGATTAATGAAGATGGTCATTTCCTAATGGTAACAAAGTGAAAGAAGGAGAGAAATAGGAGGATGTCGAGAAATACCTGTTAAGAATATCCTAAGGAGCTGATGCCTTATTGAATAAATAACATTGAATTACATTCTGCTGCTTTCTAATCTTAAAACAGTTTCAGTGTCTGACCTTGTCTCTTCTTGAAAAATGGTCTCCATATACCTGCTTCTAGTATTCAGAATCTAGGCATGTCTTCTTAATGTCCATTGATGTTACCTTTCTTCTGTTCAGTTTTTACACCAATTCCAGCCAGCAGTTGCCTGCTTTTAATTGATTTCTTTAGACTTAGTATCGGATTCTCTCTGAGTAGTCATTCTGAAATGGCTCCTTAGGGTTTAACGAATGAGCCAGTAAGCTATATAGACCATCAGCAGCAAACACAGTGTGTAAAGAAATACCCTGTATAATACAGTACTTATAAAATGTAATAGACTCCCTGTTACCCTGCAGCCTTCATGTATCTGAACAGCATGAGGAACAGCCTTCAAAGTCTGTGGCAGACAGCTCTGCATCTCAAACCCTTGTAATGATAATTCACTTTCTAGCTTCTGTAGCTCAACAGCAAGACAGTCACATTTTGGATAGAGCTGTGAGTCTGCTGGGAGAACTAGGACACTTACTGATTTTCCCCCAGCTCCGGTTTCTGGCAGCAAGGTTAAATAAATATTCTGGATAAAGAATGCCTAGAGTCATCCAGCTACCTGAAATCACGTCATATCAGATTAGGGTAAAACTAAAAGGTAAACTGAAGCTCTTATTGATAACCTCCTAAATGGTAATAAGTCTAAAAATGGTTGTATAAAAAATAGTCAAAGAAATAAAAACTTTGGAGTTATGTTTACATGGTGACTATCAAAAAAGTCTGCCATTCTCTCATGTTTTTCTTTCCTATCCTGACAAGAAAAGTTTTCAGGTTTTGATTATACCTTCTCCCAGTGCTTGGGAGAATACTAGCCTAAACTGATGCCTTGAGAAGGCTGACCAAGAACGGAGGCTAGGCAGATTTAAGAATAAAGTAGGTATTTACTGAAAGGCCTTAAAGGACACACCTTGGGCAGAACAAGAGCCTGGTCAGGGTTACGCCCAAGATGGACCTAAAAATGGTCACAAAATGGATAACTGTTCACAAGGTCTCACATTTTCATAAGTTTTGGTCCATCTGCATATCAGGGTTAATTGTCCGATCACTGCTTCAGGTTATGAAGTCCCAGCCTTCTTGTTTTCTCTCTTCAGTCCACCGTTGTTTATGCTTTTGGGCCTGAAACTTGTAATGACTGATCCTTGGTATCAAGCTAGAAAAGGAATTGTTTTGTCTGCCTACCCTGTGAAGAGAGCTCACTAACACTTCATATGAAACTCAGAACTACACACCTAGGCAGCACAGAATCTGAAAAACATGAAAGTTAAAACTTACATTGTTACAGACAGCTCCTCATCTGAGATATTTGAGACTATCAAGGATAGTTTTAAAACAGATGCTGGTGATCTGTGTCCATATGAATAGAAAAATAACCCTTTTTTAATAAGATGAAGAACTGTACAGAGACACACCAGCATTAAGGAGGAGCATAAAGATGGACAAAATTATCTTACCAGTTAGCATTTCTGGTACACTTCATGGCTTTTTAACATTAAATTAACTTTTTTTAAGAGGGATGGCTCACTTACTTTTTATTTTTCTTTTTCCTTTTTTTTTTTAGTAAATAGAAATAAAAGTAATAATTTATCCCCCAACAAATCCCTTCTTTGGGAGGATATTAAAGTTAGCAAATAAGAAAGAAAAAAAGAAATAAAAGAAATAAAGGGGAGGGAGGCAGGAAGGCAGGCAGGAAGAAAAGAGGCAGGAAGGCAGGAAGGCAGGAAGGCAGGAAGGCAGGGAGGGAGGGAGGGAGGGAGGGAGGGAAGGAGGGAAGGAGGGAAGGAGGGAAGGAGGGAAGTCAGAGTCCTGAGCAAGTAAAAAAGAGCTCAGTTACACAATATGTGACCATTTTGTGAGCTGTTGGAGTTTCTTATCTCTCACTGAACATACAGATTCATATGAGGATTGAACAAAAAGGTGCAAAAGAAGAATGAGGAATGAGGAATATTTTATCCAAAATAAAGTAGAAATTGAATTTTCAACTTTTCCCCTATCTTTTTTTTTGGTTTTATCTTCCACAGCAGAAGGAGGTATGCACAAACCCTATTAAACTATTCACATCTACATCTTTAAATTTAAAATTAATGTATTATAATTGTGCCACAGTAATCCACTTTAGGACATGATTGACACTTAAAAGCTGTGTCCTGATTAGTTATTTTGGTGCTTTGGATTATATTATAGCTATTCACCAACCTTCAGCGCTGTGTCTTTGTAATATAATCACTAATAACTCCATGACAATCCCAAAGCTGTGATGAATAAAGTAAATGGGTGCAGTAAGTAATAATTGCTTCATCTGTTTGTGTCCTTCCCATCTCACAGTTTAGCTTCTAGATAAGTCTTTCCAACTTCAGTTTCATTTTTTCACTTTGCTTTTCTATCCCTTGAACATTTAACTTCTCATGAACCCAAAATTAAGTTCTGTATCAATCAACACAGTCTGACTATATAAAAATTGCCTTTTTGTTCTCACATAGGCTGAATTTAAAAAAAAGAAAAATCACAAAATAACTGAATGCTTGAGGTTGGAAAGAACATTTATAGTTCATCTTTTCCAAACCCCCTTCTCAAGAAAGGTCACCTAGAGCCAGTGGCCTTGGATTGCATCCAGTCAGCTTTTGAAAATCTCCAAGGATGGAGACTGCACAACTTCTCTGAGAAATCTGTGCTGGTGTTCAGTGCAGAAACTCACACCAAGTCATGTGAAACTCTGATACACTGCTCAAGGATGCTGCAAGGACAAAGTGCTTTCCACAAGCATGGTTGTTATCAGAAGGCTTACATGTTTAACAACACTACAGACATGAAAAATAACATGGAATCCATTACCTATAGATGATGGGGGATGTATTAGACTAGGCTCCTGCCCTTTGAGAAGGTCATAGGATTTGTCACCTGAGTGTCAGATGGTCGTAGGAACATAAGAGATAAAACTTCTTTTTGTAACTGAAGAAGGGGTGATGTTTAATGCCGAATTATTATGCGGGTTATAAATTCTGTATATTTACACATAATATAAACTTTTGGGGAACTTTTAATATGAAAAAAAACAGCCCTGATTAGACTAGGGGTTAACCAGACAAGTAACTGTAAATTAAGAGAAAATGATTGCAGGAAAACAAATTAAGTTAATTATAAAATGCAGATACCTCCCTTGCTGACAGTTTAGGAGGATAAGGAAATTTGCTTTTGTGCTTCCCAGCAGAAAAGGGGAACAAGCTCTTTAAATTTACAAAATGTCACAACAAAATGAAGTTTTGTGGTTTTTTGGTTTAGTGGGGTTTTTTTCATTTATTTTTGGTTTTGTGGGTTTTTTGTTTGTTTGGTTTGGTTTTTGTTTGCTTGTTTGTTTTGGTTTATTTTAATAAAGAGTGTGTGTAGAGAGAGGGGGAGGGCATTCAGAGCTAAATGAGCTGTTTTGTACCCCAAGTCTCTGAATCTAACACTAACAGTACAACTCAGGGAAATTATGTAGAGCAAAGAGCATTGTCTGGAGGTAAAATTTTAAGCTGAATGCTTATTTGGATATGCTCTGTGTGCAATTTTTGTTACTTAAATTTGTAACTCAGTGGGGTTAATTTACTCCTTTTCTAGTTTATATGTAAGATAATATTTCTGACATAATTTTATAATCAATAAAGTGAAAAAAACATGGGGAAAAAATTAACTCATTCTACTGTAACAGCCTAAATTAGGTCAGAGGAATTTTCAGCAGAAATGTCTGTTTCTGCTGTCATAGTTTAGCCCTAGACAGCAACTCATCCCCACACAGCTGCTTGATCACTCTCCCTGCAGTGGGATGGGAAGAGAGCAGTAAAAAATAAAATTCATGGGTTCAGATAAAAGCAGTTCAATAGGTAAAGCAAAAGTTGCATATTCAAGATAAGAAAAAACAAGAATTTATTCACAGCTTCCCACAGTCAGGCAGGTGTTCAGCCATCTCTAGGAAAGCAGGGCTCCATCACATACAGTGGGTACTTGAGAAGACAAATGCCATCACTTCAAATGTACTCCTTTGCTTCCTTCTTCCCCCAGCTTTATCTGAATATGGCACCATACAGTATAAAATTCATTTGGTCACCTGGGCTGCCCTGACTGTGTCCCTTCCCAACTTCTTGTGCACACCCAACCTTCTCTCTGGTTGAGTGGGGCATGAAGCAGAACACCCCTTGGCTCTGGGTAAGCACTGCCCAGCTATAACAAAAATATCCCTATACTATCAACAAATTTTCACTAGAAAACCAAAATAACCCCATTGTAGCTACTATAAAGGAAATTTACTCTCACAACCAAATCCAGGACAACTGGTGATATAAAAAATTATGGGAGATGGATGCTACACCAAATAAACCTTCTTTTCTGTTTCACTATTACATGTGTGTGGTGCCAGTAGTCAATAAAAAGAAGGATGTCCTAAGAGACCTGATTTCATTTACATAATTCAAAGAGCTGGAGTATACCTCCTGTCTGTCTGTAGTGTGCAGGCATGTGTTAAATCTTACCAGATCACACTCCATGTAAACCATGGCTTTTTTGCAAAGCTTTGAAGACAGCAGAGATACCACAGAGACACTTTTGATAAATACTGCTATAATATTTCTTATTTAATATGGTTATATTTCTTAAATGGTGATGTAAAATAACAGTGCAGGATTGCTATTAGTCAAGCCCTATAATATTAGAAGTTATAATATAAGGAAATGTACACTGTAATCACATTATTTTTATTATGCATAGATTTAAAGAAATAAACCTGATAGAAGCTACTGATTAGTCTTTGGTTTTTAAGGTTAAAACTTACAAGTTCATTGTCATGATGTGATGTAGCAATGACTGAAGCAGAAACTGCCTCTGTAATTTTTCATAGAAGCAAAAAGCTTGGTAGATGAAACTTACCAAAAGTTCTCAATGACTTAATTCTTCTCTTCCTTTAATGATGCTAAATAGCCAGCTGTTCCTAACTGAAGAAGAATAGAGTGAATACAGAAAATTTCTGAAAACATAGTTTTTCCTTCTGAAGTGATGCTTTAGACATTCTTTAAATTGCTTACTAGTCTGATAGCAAGAAAGAGCTGATCATCTTTCATTAACTTCTGTTTTGTCTAGTCAATGTAGAGTTATAATATCCTGGTTAATATTTTATAGCGTATATTGAAACTTGATATTTGTCTGTGATTCTCATGTCTAATTCTTGAAAGTGTCTTGCTTTTTTGTTAATTATTCTAGTGCATTCACCCCTGAAGGCATACATCATTGACAAACATTTTTTTTAAAGCTTTGTTGTTGTTGTTAAATTACAAGCAAGCAAATATTAATCTGAAACCCAGCTCAAGAAAGCAAATAACGCTTCAGACCATAGCAGCTGCAAGAAGACTGCAAAAGCCAGAATCAACAAGATTCTGCTTGCACTTCTCTTTCTCATGTCTGTAAGTGACAGTACTGCATCATTCAGTTGGGTGGGAGGGAGAGAAGATTTGGGATGAATAAAAGAGCTTTGTTCAGATCAGGAAATCTGTTATGGTAGCTACTGTAAAATCATCACAGCAAAAAGAGTCATCAGAAAACATATTTGCTTTGTATAAAGGCCCTGTGAGCCATATGTAATGGGCTGAGTTTTTCTGTGGTTTTTCATTGCATTTGGTTGGGAATTTTTTTAGCATTAGATGTAATTTTTAGAGGAAAGAAAAAAAAAATAATGCATCTTGCCTCATTTGATAGCATGAAGTACAATCTCTAAGATACTGTAAGCCAAAGTGTATGGTTGTACTCCACAATTTAAGTAATATTTCACATAAATACACAAAAAAATATTGTTAATACTTTTAGAAATCAGTAATTCCTTGCATTCTTGGCTTGACTTTTCTTAAAGGAACTTCCCAAAAAGTAAACAAGTAACAGATTCCTAATATTGATAATTTTTTTAAAGTGTTGCCAGTTTAGTCTCTGTAAAGAGACTTCTTTCATCTTTGGACATTTTGATCTGTTTGTCTATATGCCTCTTGCAACAGATTCATTTTCAGATTCATTTTTATGGATTATCTCTTTAAGATGAGTGAAATGGTGTAACTGCAGGCAACAGCCATGGAGTCATGTGCATTTTGACATTTTTAAAAAATATTATGAACTGTTTTTCATTTGCCATGTCCTCATTTTCAGGGCATGGTGCCTACTCTTCTTAAGTGACATACTAAATTGTTCCACTCAGGGGCAAGAAAACAAAAAGAAAACAAATCTTTGCCTACCTAAACATCATAGCACAATATTAGTACTATAAATGAAATCATTAAACATAAGAGAACTGAGAAAAGACATTATTTTCTAAACTTGAAGCCTATTAGGGAATTTTATAGTCTTGATGTTTCTTCCTGTCATGTGCAGCATGAAATTTAGAAATACAATCAAGTCAAAGTGAGAGTTCTTGCATTTGTCAGGCATAGAGTATATGTGGAAATCCTTTTGCTGGTAAATTGTTAGATGTGCATCTTCATTTTAATGTACTTATATATATTTGGTTTTTACAAATAGCCTGATGAGAGTAAAACAGGAGCCAAATGTTGGATGTTTTGACATAAGGAGATATGAAAAATATTCTTCAAAATATACATTATTTTATACATTAGCATCATCTTCTTTCTCAGTCTTCTAAACTTACTATTTTGTGTGAAGGTGAATGCTTCACATCAAACAGATGAAATCTGTGGGGGCTTCATTCTGGAAAGAATTTGAGGAAACAAAATCAATTCAGTAACAATAATTTTTCAGTCAAGTCATCAATCAATATTCGGTTATTCACATATTCCTGTCTGGTTGTTCACATCTAAGTACTCTACTGTTGGAAGCAAGAATGCTTATCTGCAGATGGTACTAAAATTACTAGCCTAGTACAAAGTGTTCCTTATTTTACTTTAAAACTGTATTTCCAACCTGATTTTCAAGTACTGGGAGAGGTAAACAGATATTTCTTTTCCAGATGGAAGCATATAATAGAGTAAGAATGAATGTATTTTCTTATTGTTGGTTTTATCTTCAAGGGTTAAAAGACCAAACTGTTGATTATGTATGCACTTCATCCTGCTCTTGAAAATTAATGATTCTTCTGTGAGAAAATTCAAGTAAAGAAATAGTAAAGAAATATGGTGGATCACTTCTCGCATGGGAAAACTTGAAGAGGTTATGTTCAGCAAAATGAATAAAGGTCTCAGAATTATTAATTGTGCCACAGATGCTACTCCTTCAGAAAGAGAATAACAAAATGGTGCATTAACAAGAAGCATAAGAGACATTTTTTGTGAGATCTATTTCTGAATGCAAAAGGTTGTGTATGAAAAACAGCTCAGAAAGTGCTTGAAGAAAAATGAATTTAGGGTTACAGAGGCCATTAGAGTGACAATATGGTTTTGGGGGGGGCATTTAATAGAAGTTTAAGACAAATAATTTGAGTCAGAAAAACTAGCTTAAAAAGGAAAAGTTATGAATAGAATACATAAATGTACTTCTGTGCAAGTAGAGGGGTAGCAAGAAACCCCTGTTTGAAACATCTATGTTTCAAACCCCTGTTTGAAACATCACTACCTCATCTCAGTTAAAGGATAGTAAAAAAATGGTTACCCAAAAAGGCTATGGAATTTCCACCCTAGTGATATTCAAAACCAAGCCAGTGAAGACTGAATAACCTACTTTAACTTTGAAGCCAGTGTACTTTGAGAATGAGTTGGACCACATGACCTACAGAAGCTGCTTCTAACCTAAATTATTCTATTATACTGTGATTCAGCTTGTCACAGATTGTTCTTAAAAACTTGGCAGGATTAAAGTTTTGAGAAATTAACAGTGTTCCCTGAAAAAATTTTTAAGGGTGTTTAAGTACATAATGAGCACATGACAGTTTAATAACAATTTCAGTTCTGTAAGAAATTTTACATTTTCTATGATACTCCAACCCCATAAGGAAGGAAAAAGCCAAACAAACACTTCTCTTAGTATCCAAAAAAGCAAAATTCTGAAAATAGCAGCAACAAGAAGATTGTTCATAGAGATCAGCGTCTCACTCTGCAGATTTTTTTTCACAACACTATAATTTTTTATTAAAATGTAATCCTTAATGCCTTCTTTCAACAAAATCTCTAAGTACAATAATCTCATTGTATCAGAGAATTCCCTTAAATTACATTCCATGTTTAAGTGAGGACTATCTTAAAGAAGTTTGCATCCTAATATGACTAAATATCTCACTAGATCACTTGTCAACAGTCATGATTACTTTTCTGCTAGATTGGCAATATGAGGTAAAATACTAAAATGTCCGTGCTAGAAAATCTAAATTTATATAGTAGCTCTGTATGAACAGACAGCAGGGCATTTAGTATAAGAGTTCCAAAATCATTGTAAGTTATTGTTATACCTGCTTAAGAGTTTAAATATGTGTGTTTGTGTGTGTGTGTGTGTGTGTATCTGTATAATGGAACAGAATGCATCACAGTAGAAAATCGTTTGAAGAGCTGCCTGAGACCTAGGGAACTTCAAAGTTTTAGGATCCTTGTACTTTTGGAAATGAGAGCTGAAAATCTTGATTCACGTTCCCTCTCACAGACATACCTAGAAATTCATAATTTAAGATATTACAGGACTTTTGGTTAACTTAAATGATAACTTGGAAATCACATTCGCCATAGTAGATTTTATGCATTTCACCATAGCAGATTTTAGATAATTGTTATTTATTTGTTTTCCATGAGTTTTAGGCATGTGCAACTAATATACTTGTAAATTTGTCAAACTAAGTTGAAATTACATGCCTGGAAAACTCTTTGGTGGACACAGCATTTTACAAAACTATAAATTTATGGCTGTATGCAACTAATATTAGATAATCACAACAACAGAAAAACAATTCCTCTTCTTGGCAATGATACTTAACATTGAATGACATGGGCTTCAGTCAAAAAGTTGGTAAATTTAAACCAAGTACCAGCAGATCCACATATATGTAATGAATGCTTCAAACAAGCATGAAAGATGTAATTTAATATAGGGCTAAAATGCTGAATTTTGTTGCCCCACATTACTTAGAAGATTTATAATATAATATTTTTTTCCAATGTGGTTGTAGCCTAAAAATACCAAAAAGCTTATTTCAAGAAAACAGATATTCTCTCCCTCATTATTAACTGCTTATATTGGTTTAGATTCACCAATTTGAGTTTCCTCGCCAATGCACAAAATAATGTGTTGGGTTAAGTGCTGGCTAAAATCATCAGGGCACTTACTCATTTTTTGCTGTGAGATATGGATTAGGAGAAGGGCAAAACAGGCTTAAAACTTAAAAGGAATAACCTTTATTAAAAGGACTACAAGAATAAGAAGCATCAGCATAAAACCTCCAGAGCACCTTTCCTCCCCTTGCTCAACTTTTCCCTTTCCCAGCTGACAATGTATAGACAAAGCCTGGGATGTTAAAATAGTACCAACTATTCAATAGTCTTTCATCAGTCCTTGTAGGGAGAGGAGCTTTCTCCCGTCATGCCATGGAGACTTCTCCACAAGAAACAGTTCTCTCGTGCCTTTTCATTTCCATGAATAGCAGCCGCCCGGGCAAAAAGTTCTTCATCGTGACATTACTCCCATTTCCACAGCCCTCCTAGAGGTGTGTTCATGGGCCATGAACTCATGGGGTATTATTTAAGGATGAGTTGTTCAAAGGCAAAGATTCTCTTCTCCTGTCTCTGTGATCATCTCTGGGAACAGAGGTTTTCTTCTTCTCTCCATGGGGGCAAAGGGTCTTCATCACTCTCATCTCTGTCTCTGTTCAAGTTTCTCATGGGATCACAACTACTCCAACATCAGCTTGACTTCATCAATGGATGCCTCTGTTCAGATCTGCACTTTGAATACTTCATCCCCCCATACTTTCTCATGAATTAAAGGAGATATTTCAATTTATCATTGTCTATCTCCATCATACTACCAAAAGAATTTTCAGCATCTCCTCATTAGAGCATTTCCTCATTCTCCTTCCATCTGAGGCTTGATTCCTTCTTTTACAGACCTTGGTGTTTTCATGTAGTCTTTCTACGTGCTGTCACTCTGTCCTTTTCTCTCCCTGGAGTGAGGAATGAGGTCTGCAGGTCTCATCTGGGTAGTGAAAGGTTAATATCTCATCCAGTGCCACAGCAGTCACGGTGTTGGATTTCAAGCCACACTGGGTGCCTCCCTCTGCCTGGCATCCTCTGGAGGGGGGAGCTCAGCCTGGGGCTGTCAGGCACCAAGAGGGCTTAGTGTCAGCAAGATGTCAACACTGTGACCCAGCCCAGCCTGGGGCTGGGGTCCTGCAGCCTCCATTCCCCACCTGGGAGCCACTGGGATCTGGCCCAGCCTCCCCCAGGCCACACAGGCCATGGGGGAGCAGGGCTGGGCCTCACCAGAGCTCCGATCCCCTCTGAGGCCAGAAGCAAAGAGAGAAAGGGTTCCCTGGCTTGTAGTTTTAAAATGCAGATTTCACGGGGGCGGACCTAATTTCTAAATGGTGCAAAATGTTGTCAGTTCTCAGAACTAGCCAGCTATTGGCCTTTTCTAGGCACAGAGGAAGCTCCCAACAGCTTCTCTTAAAGAAATCACTTCTGTAGGTGGTTTCTTACTCCTTTCCCAACTGTCAATCAATGTGAAACCACCACACTGCTATATTTCTTAATACGAGCCATCAGAAGGTAGTGGAGTATCCGTTTTTTGAAGAAGAAAAGATGAAGTTTTGCTGCTTGTAAAGTTGCTTAAACAGGAAAAAAACCCAACAGTTTTTAAAAAAGTTATAGTGATGAATAAATTGTACATTATATGTTCCAATCAGGGTGGAAAAATATATTCTTAGGAAAAAAAACTCATTGGCAGTCACAATGTGTTCTGAGTTATATATTGTGTAGAAATTGGTCTGTCTCTAGCTTGTTATCAAAAGGAAAAGAAAAAAAAGAGGAAGCAAGTAAAAAACATTTTTCAAGTGCTAGCAGCTGCAAAAAGTGTGTATTATCTCAAAGAATTTTAGGCTGAAGCAAAATTTCAGCCTTTCAGGGTGTTACATTGTCAGTCTGCTTTATGTAATGGTAATCTGAAATGATTAAATCCTGAAAGGCATGCATGTTAACTTTTAGATGGAGGACCTTTATTAATTTACCTTGAATCTTTCCAGATGAAACCAAAGAGCAGTATAGCATAAAAGAAATATTTACCCTTAGAGAGTAGCTACCTACTGTCACTGAAGTCTCAGTGACTGAAAGTGACTGTTTTTTGTATTTGGATAATTTTTGATGATTACAATATATGAGGAGTAGATATTATCTATCCTGTGTTTTATGTGTGCTATCCCTGCCTATGGCTGACTCATCTAGAGCTCAGTTGTGATTCCAGATACAAGCTATGATGCTAGTCTAGACCAGAGCAACAGCTATTTCAGGATTAAGTACAAATGCCCAGGTTCACCAAATTTGCTGTACTCAGTTTAGACAGTAGGAGGTTATTCCATTCAGCTCCCCTTTTTTGCAAGGCAAAATACCTTACACTTATTCTTCTGTATTCCCTAGCCAGATAAAATTGTCTTTTAAGTTCACATTCTAATTTCTATTAAGTTTCTTGTTCATGTGCTCAACTTGTGTCACTAGCAAGAACTTCATCATCTCTTAACAGTGTAGCTCCATTTGAATCTTTCCAGAGTAATAAATTCTTGAATTAAGCCTTTGATTCCATTGGCTCCTACACTCTTACTCTAGTGAAAATTACTCACATTTTTAGACCTCATTATGAAAAAATTTGCTTGTATACCTTGTGGTATTTATTCCTCAGTGGTTCCTTGTGTGAAAAATCATTAAGCAGATTCTAAGAATGAGTAGTAGTGTAGACAGAATTTTTGCTTTTCTTTCCAGATGGGTATGAAGACATTTTGAGTCTGGTAGGGCTGGGACATTCATAACAACCCCAGTTCCCAGTTGTCTGTTTCTGTAGAAAGGATGAGGCATTGGAAGGGTAGATAAGACATCTGAGTTATCTCAGGAGACAAAAATTGTGCTTTTAATTTTATTTTTTTCCAAGTGAAGTTGTCAGTTTTAAGAAAAAATTATGAGTGAAGACAATTGGTAAAGCAGTATTACCATTAAATTCTTACAAGAGAGGGTAAAAGCAGTTATCCACAAAACAAACTGAACTACTGTTCAAAGCAGAGAACTGAGATGAGTGATAGTGATGACTTCAAAACTAGAAGGGAGGAGCTGAGGCAAATTTGCCTCAGGCAGTGTAGCAATTATTTTGAATGCGGCAAGGATAAATTAGAAACATATTGCTGAAAAGGAAGCACATTGCTAAGGGAAGAGGCTGTAGTTGAGATCATCTCAGTAGTGTTTCAGGCAGACTGATATTTAAAGTCTGGGGAGATACTTCAAGCCAAGTACTTCAAATACTGTGCAGTCAACAGTTTATTTTACCAGCGAAGCCAGATGCACTTTGATAAAAAGTTTAGAGCCTGGCAAATTTGCTTGAATGTGTCCTGCAGCTGTTGGAGTTTTTAAAGGGATGAACAAGCTCTAGTCTACTAAAAGGCAGCTAATTTGACCTAAAGGTGCAATGACAGCTTAATGTGTCAGCCATGTCAATGTAGGTTTTGTAGTAAAATATTACTATTACCTTTGAATTTTTTAAATTTGAATAGATTCAAAATGAAGATAAACTGTGGTATCTTTTTGGATCTAAGTGCCACCAAAAAAAAAATAAAAAAATCATTTAATGGGGACACCTTTATCTAACTGATATTTCAAATACATCTCAAAAATAATTTTTGTTCAGGAATGCTCATAATTCCTCATATCTGATGTTTACTAAAAAGGTCAGACTGTTTATCCGAGTAAAAAGAGTCTGCAGCATCAGCAGGTAATGCAGAAAGCCCTGAGCCAAGACTCTGCTAAGGCAGCAAATGGTACAGGAGAACATGCCAAGGAATATGAACTTTCTAACAAAGTGCAGCCATCTTTTAAGTGATTCTGAATGTGTAAGAGTTGGCAATTTGCACACATGCTACTATCCAAACTTACTTTTACCCTTGTGCCTTTTGTTCAGATCGAATGCCCTGTTCTGAATGCATTGAAGGTCTGCTACACAAGCGATGACAGTCATTGTGACAAACAGAAGGAGAATTTGTACATAACTGTTTTGAAAAGAATCTGTTAAAAGGGCAAGATGGTATTAACTAACTGTGTAAGGAAAGAAAGGTTAAAGGAAATGAAAGAATTAATGAAACTCAAATTAAGGACCAAGAAGGAACTCTACCCGATATGGGGGAAGATAATAATACATGAAAAATGCGCAAATGAGAATCAATGCAAGCTACATGGAAAAAAACCAAAAACTCAGAATTACTAGAAGTAGAATTTTAGAGAATTTTCATTGGAAAAATCTGGTACCTACAGAAATAAAAGGAAAAATAACCAGCTACTTTTTAGGATCTTATACAGGATTTGTATGCATGGGGGAATACAAGGGAAGAAGCAGAGATGAAAAAATTCGTGGTTCTACCTTGTTGTAGAGCTGAATTATGATCAAACTTCATCTTGTGATATGCGTTAGACATTGTTGCTCGGCACTCATACTCCCCATTTGACATTTAAGAGCTCAACTTTTCTGATTCTCATAGCCACTTACCAGTTTATCCTATCTTCCTGTTGGCTAGAGAATAGGAATACAATTACAATATGTGGCTTGAATCCTTATTCTGGTATGTGTCTATATTGTAAGGAATCTAACTGGGAACAGTATGTCAAACTGGTGAGCTTTTTTCTTGTTTTCTTGTTGTAGCTCAGTCTGCTATATATCTTTTATTTCAGTTTTTCTTTTAGATAAAAAAGGCCCACCATTTAGTACCCAACAGAACATTATGGTGATATTCTGAAATATACCAAAATATTTAAAATTCATGAAGATTCTTTAACTTAGAATGAGATATTTTATGATCATAATTTTTAAATTAACAGAAGTGAAAAAAATAACACTTCTTTAACTGTTAATGATATGAAAATATTATAAAAATATTTCTTGGATTGGTCCCTTGATCACAAATTTATCCAGTTCTTTTTTATATACTCATTTCATCTTGATTCCGATCACATTAAATTTTAGTATTGCTGTAGCTAGAGCTGAGTTTTCAAAACTGGCCTCTGAAAAATAAAAATTCCATTTTCATCAAGTTCTAATTCTCTACTTTTAGCAGTTTTCATTTAAAGAGAATTGTTATTAATTATTTTCTCTTTTCTAACAACTCACAAATTGCTTCCTTGAGGCATGTTGACCATGCTTTCAAGTTCTGGTTCTTGAAGTTCTTGTACTGACCTTTCACAAGTGAATTAATCTTATTTTCAGGTACATCACTCTTTTTAAGTTCAGAGAAGCTCCCAAGTTTTTAAAGCGCTCCTTTGAATCATATATGAATTTTTGGTTTCTTGGTAATATTTGTGGATCATTTTATCCTTTGATATAAAACTTAAGCATTTTGTTGAGATTTTGGTGGACCTTTCATAGGTTAGTCAGAAGAAAACAGAAGAAAACACACTACAATTTATTGCAATAGAGTCTCAAAATGGTCAAAGCATACAAAAGCAGGAAGCCCCCCACAAGGAAGAGATAAATAATAATTAAAAAAAAAAAAAAAGTTGGAGAAGGTTAAAATTGTATGTAGGTAATCAGGAAGCATGAAGTATTATTGCTCCATTTTATTTTTTGCAACATAGCCTTCTAAATAGTGTAAAAGACTCAGGGTAGCCTTAACTGTGAATTGCAAATGAGAGTGCAATTTCAACACACACATTACAAATATGACAAAATACAGTCTAGGCTTGATTTGTTACCCATGCTGAAAAACAAATTTTCATTTCGAAACACATTACTGGGCTGTCATGCTTTTAGGATGCAAGACTGGTTAAAGGATGAGGGAGCCCTGGAAGCTGTCTTTGTATAATGAAAAACCTGGTGAAACCATTTGAAAAGGGATTTCTTTCAGAAAGGTCAAAGAACACTAGTGAGGGGCTGAAGCAGTTGTTTCAGAATAATTTTCAGAAACTTTGCTACCTTGCAGAGCAAAGGATGAAGTTTTGTATGTCTTTTTCTGAAAGATATAACTTAAATATAATGTATTTTGGCAGTGACACAGAAGTCAAACTTCTTGTGGACTGCTAGTCTTTACTAATTCTCTAGAATGATAGAGCTCTCTGCTCTGGCTTGCTATGGAGTGAAATGACAGCACAGTCACAGCACAAAGTGAGCATTCTGTACCAGTGAGAAAGGACATGGTAATAAAACTGATTTATTTTACCAAATAATCTATTTGCATAACTGTACACTTGCATAATAATATGAAGGAGAGATGAAAATATGAAAGAAAAGCTCTGTTTAATAAAAGAAGTATAAGAAGAGAACAGTCCAAAACACTAATCAAATTATATCTGTGCATTAAATGATTTAAATTAAAGTTGACATGAGCATCTACCAGGACTTCAACACAGAGTTTATTTTTCAATTTGTTTTGGTTCGGTTTTTTTTTTAATTTTTAGTGGAAGTTGATGAAACCTGCTAGTGGATGTGTTTTAGTTTCTCAGCAGTAGAGTTTTGAGACTTTTTTCCCTATGAATTACTCTACCTTGAAATAAAACATCTGGTCTCACAGGAATTTCAACATGGTTTAGTTTTTCAATCGGTACAAAACACATTCACCACTGTAGCACTGTTGGGCTTTTGTGTGTCAGCCTCTTAGAAGAATTCACTGTGTCTCCATAAGGCCTAAAATGCAGAGAACTCATCTGGGAGGCAAATATGGTTCTACTTCACCTTTATCTCCCACAGCTGTGAAAGCTGTCAGCTTCTAAAGCTGACGAATTGAGAGTTCAGAATATTCTCAGAATAGTTCAACTGTCTCACACCAGTGTTTCCTTCACTTTTTCCTGCCTTTTGCCTGGATTTTCTTTTTTCAGAAAAGAAACCCTAAGATCAACCCTAAGATCAACCTTCTCCCTATGTATATTAACTGGATATATCCTCTATGTTTACTACAGTGATTGTTTGAATGGCTATAAAGAATTATCTTTAAATACTCAGTTTATGTAAGTCACTGGGTTCTGAAATATCTTAAGAAATGTTCTAGTAGCCAGTAATCATGAAAAAGCCTTTAAAGACTGGAATAGTTTCAAACGTCATTTGCTCTACTGCCAAAAATCACATTTTTAAATGTCTACACTTAGCCTTTATTTCACACACAGCTATCACTGGAGCTGTGCAAGATGTTACTTTTTATTTAGCTGAAAACTGGTATTTCAAAATTTGTTCTTGTTCCAGATCAAATATCTATTTTTCAGATGATTTCTCATAAAAGGGGGGCTCTTTTAAATATCAACAAATTTATAGTTTTTTGTTCTAGAAAGGCAAAATGTTTTCTTCTATTGCTTGCATAATTTGACAACTTCATAGCATAGTATTTCATAGCATAATAGGTTCCTTTTATGAAATATTACTGCTTTATATCTACATATGCCATATAATTAATTGAATCATAGAATATCCTGGATTGGCAGGGACCCACAAGGATCATTGCATCAATGTCTGACTCCACACAGGGCAACCTAAGGGTTAAACCATATTATATATGTATTACATATTATATATGTAATATATATATATATATATATATATATGTAATACATATTATATATGTATTTCAATTCGTAACCATATATGAGTGTTGTCCAAGTGTTTCTTGAACATCAGAAGCTTGCTGCCAGGACCAGCTCCTTGGGGAGCTTTTTCCAATGCTTGAATTCCAGATTAGTGAAAATTTTTTTTCCAGATATTCAATCTGAACTTTTCCTGACATAGCTCTAAGACATTTCTTTGCATCCTCTCCCGGACACCGGAAAGCGGAGAACAGCACTTCCATCTCCACTCCCATGTGGAGATCTTCAATCTTCCTTATGATGAAGTTGAAGACAGCAATCTTTCCTGTCAGTCTCCTCTTCTCTAACACAGCATCCTCAGCCACTCCTCATACATCATTCCCTCTAGCTCCTCATCATGTTCACTGCCCTCCAGCCAGTCTAGTAACTGTATACCCTTCTTATGTTGTGGATCTCAAAACTGCACATAGGTGCAGGACACACCAGAGTTGAGTTCAGTGGGACAGTCAGACAAGTGTGGCTATACTGTGCTTAATGCACCTCAGAATATAGTAATCCTCATGTTTCAATTCTAGCAGTTCATATTTTTAATTTTCACTAAAACTATGCATCATTTATACAAAAGATAGGGTTCATCTCACTACATTTAGCTGCCTAAAAAGTGAGAAATTAATCTAAGTCAACTAGACTTTATAGTCAGTAGACAGAAGCAGGTATCTCTGCATCAAAGCTCTTTTTAAATAGTTGTCACCATCGTATTATGTACCAGTGTTAAGTCTCACTGCCATCAGAACAAGGCCTACAGTTGGCATGTTCTTGATAAGACACTACTACTCCTCCTGCAATTATGTAAATATTGATATACTTTCACAGTTCACCAAGTTCAAACTTACAAGAGCTAAATATAATGGTATTTCCTCTTATAAATAGATGAATAAATAGTTCTACTTGTTTGGTGTAAAGGAAACAGAAGAAGAAAGGTAATGTTTGCACACACTTTGTGTACAACTACATTGATTTATAGAGTATAAAAATTGTTCCAAATAGACCCAAAAATGTGCATGTGAATAAATACTTTTAATTTTTTTTTTCCACAGATGCGTCAATATGAAGAAGATTTACATAATTTCCAATATACAAATGGTATTGGCGTGTAAAGTTTTTCAATTCATATTTGTTTTTAAAGTGCAGTTTGGATCCAGATTTTTATAGTTCACAAGAAATTATCTTATAACTCACAAATGTGGCTTAAAAGTGTTAAAATCAAATACAAATGAATTGCTATTTTAACTTAGAAACTTAGGGCATTTAAAAATCTGGTAGGAAATGCTGCTTAAAAAAAGAGCATTTTAGATTGTATCAATTGCAAAGAATGAGACCTTCCAAAACCGTGACCCTGACTCTTTAAATGTCCTACAACAACACATAAAACATGGCTTGTTAAAGTTCCGAAACTTTAATTAGCCTTTAACATATTGTTTTCTTTTAAAATGTTCCTTTTAATTATTCATTTCAGTGAAGCAGACTAATTAGGCTTCTTGGATAAAAGCACATTGGCTCATTAGTCTTTCTTTTTCAGTGACATATAAACAGCAGCTATGATGAACAAGATAGCATTTTTTTAAATTATGATTTTCTGCCTATAAAAGATAGAAGAAGTTTGTGATCCAGAGGGAATGCCAATGTTATTTAATGATTATAGTTATGATTCTAACATTCTTATGAAATATTAAGAAAAAATGAAACTAGACACCATATGCAATCACTCAGTATTTCTGAATTTGATTGTCATGTAATTTTAGTATTTTTCATGTTGTTGGCTATTATCATAAGTCATATTTGCTTAGGTTTTCCCAAAGCATTGATAATAGATGCAACTGTCCAATATTAATTAAGAAACCTTTAAGACATAAGAAAAAAATACTTTTCACCATTTCTTCATTTTAAAAATTAATGAGAAAAAAATGAATTAATCATTCAGAAGACTGTATGTTTAAAAGCTTCCTCCTTCACTCTTATTTAGGCTTAAAACTACAACAGTCTTATTACCATTGGATTCTGTCTTATGGTTCCTATTTCTGTAAAACTTTGTGATGATACATTATTACACTGGTTATCAAATCTGGTCCATTGTTTCAACACAAAAACTATTTCTGCTCTGGCAAACTTAGTCAAACTGTTTAAACCTTGTCTAGTTAATGTGCATCAATTTATTGCTTTAATTCTTTATTTTATCCTATTTTTATGTGATCTTGATGTTACTTCAAATAGTTTCAATTTGTAAAGTTGTTTTATTGTTCTAGGGATACCTGCAATATACTACACATACACGGGTATGTTCACTTAATTAATTAAATGATAGAACAGTTTGGGTTGGAAGAGACCTTAACGACCATCAAGTTGAAAACCTCATGCCATGGGCAGGGATTCCACCCACTAGACCATGTTTATCAAAGCCCCATCCAATCTGTCCTTCAATACTTCTATGGATAAGGCATCCACAGCTTTTCTGGGAAACCTGTTCCAGTGTCTTACCACCATCACAGTAATTTGTCATATACATCACAGTATTCCTAATCTGTGTTTCTAAACCTACTCTCTTCCAATTGAATGCCATTCCAGCTCATCATATCACTATGTGCCCTAGTAAAAAGTCTCTTTCTGTCTTTCTTGTAGCTCCCTTTAGGTGCTGGAAGGTGGATATAAAGCGTTCTTTAGAATGAACGATCTCAGCCCTCTCAGCTTATCTCCATTGTAAGGGTGCTTCAGCCCTCTGATCATCTTTGTGGTTTTTCTCTGGCATTGGTTCAGCAGGTCCACTGGGGGCCACAGAGCTGGATGCAGTGACCTCTGACCTGCTGGTCACATTTCTGCGCAGTCAAAGACACATTTTCCTTTCAGGGTTGAAAGCATGTATCGCTGACTTATGCCAAGCTTCACATCCACCAGCATTCCCAAGATCTTCTCCTTAGAGCATCCTCAATCCATTGTCCATCCAAGTATTTATGATTCAGATTACCCCGATCCACATGCAGAGCCTTGCACTTGGTCCTGTTGAACTTCATAAAATGAAGTGCATCTGCACAGGCCCACTCTCAAGCCTCAAACCTCAAGTCTAGGTTCCTCTAAATGACATCCCTTACCTCTGTTGTGTTGATCACATCACACAGCTTAGTGTTGCCTGCAAACCTGTTAGTGGTGCACTCAATCCCATTGTTCATGTTGCCAAGAAAGATGTTTGAGAATTCCTGGTCCCAATACTGACCCTTAAGCAAAACCACTCATCTCTGGCATGTACATTCTCTCTTGAGCTTTCACTGTGAACCTCCAAGAAGATGTCAGCACAACTGCTTCTTATACATCATGCTCCTGTCTGCAATTCATTTTAAAGGCAAATTTGTTACACTTCTCAACGTATTCCTTGTGAAGGGAAGTCCAAAACTGGACACAATACTTGAGAAGCAATTTGACACACAATAAGAAACAGAAAGGATTGGCATTTTTGACCAGCTGCCTACTTGCTTACTAATGCAGCACAGTATATCATGGGCATTCTTTCCCATGGGGATTACTCTGCTGGTTTATATTTAATTTGCCACAGGGATACCCAGGTTGCCATTACCTGGAAATCTGTTCTCCAGCCATTTGACAATATTGTAACTGTACAGGAGGATGGGATTATTCCATTCTAAGGACTTAACTTTGCAAATTTTGTCAAATTTCAGGAGATTTGGCTGCAAATATATTATGGCTGGCTGTGAGAATATTGTTAAAATCAAAGTAATTTACATACATGGCTCTCCCACCACCCACACAGCCAGACATCTCACCAGTGAAGACCATCAGGCTGCTAAAGAAGCTTTGGTAAATACATGCTGCCTGTTCCCAATTTCCTTCTTCATGTAGGTGTAAATGACTTACAGCAGGATTTGATTAAAAATCTTCAAGAGTAATGAGTTAAAGCTGATTATAATTTCATTTCCCAGATTTTTCTTCCTTTTTTTAACTGAAAAGAGATGTGAAATTTCCAATTTTCCATTTTGAGAGCCACTTCACAATGTTGTCAGTTGCTGAACATTAGCCCTAGTAGGCAGCTAAGCCCCAAACAGCTGTTTATTCATTCCCCCAGAGCGGGATGGGGAGAGAACCAAAAGGCTGAAAATGTGAAAGCCCAAAATTGAGATAAAGACAGTTAAATAGGTAAAACAAAACTAGGAATTAATTCACTGCTTCCCATGGGCAGAATGGTGTTCAATGATGTCCAGGAAAGCTGGGCTCTGTCACATGTACGTTACTTGGGAAACAAACACAATGATATCGGATGTCATCCCCTTCCTTCTTCTTCCCCCAGTATTTATTGCTGAGCATGATCCCATATGGTATAGAATATCCTGCTGGCTTCAGCTGTCCTGGTTCTCACAATTTCTTGTGCATCTCCAGCCTACCCAGTGGCAGGGAAGCATGAGAAGCCTCCTTTCCTTGCTGGCCTCTCCTAAAATCCTGGCCCATAAATTCTCCAACAAACATCATCCACTCAGTAGCAAAACTGTGGATTTGTGCTCCTCTTTTGCATACAGCACCATCTTCCCTTGTGGTTTTTCTTTGCCAGTTTTATCCAGAACTGCCATCATATTTCTCAGGCCATATGCATTCATGTACAATCACTTGAGATAGTTGCAGCTGTGACAATTGCTGCAGGGAAGTTGAGAGCATCCCTTAATACATTCTCCCTACGTGTTTCAGATCTGCAACCCATCCTCCACTTTTCTACAGTTTGGTCTTTATCCACCAACTAGCCTACTATAAATTCTTCCTTTAAATGACTTTTTAAATGGAATTAAATGTATTTATATGTATTTTTCCTTCAAAATGTATTTTTAAAAATTTTTAAATTTTAATTAGTTGAACTGGCACTGATGTCTACAGCACTATGATGATTCATACTATCCACATGCTGGTACCTGTATTTATTTAAACTTTTAAACATAATTTGAATCTAAATGAGAAAATACATATCTTCTTGGATTTATCAAGTGTTGGATGTTTAAGGCTCTTAAAGATACTTTTTAATGGATTTAGGAGCATTACTTTGTGTAAAATTTAAAAATTTTGGTTACAAATAATTCTTTGTCATTGTCTTATTGCATTTGCATATAAATACATTCAAAAATATCCCTGTGTAAATGCGTTATATTCCGGTAAACCAGTTAAACTATGTTGTGAACTATTGGTTGCACAGAGATTGGATTTTGTGAATAGCACTTTGAATGTCGTCATTGGCTGAGAGATGAAACCTATGAATGATTCTTTCACCACTCTTATGCATTTAGTAATCCTTGCTTGAAAAGAGCTTTTGAAACATGTTAGAAAACACTTCTGTTTTTAAAACTTTACTGAGTAGATCAAATAGCCCTTCTCTTTCAGAATCTTCACCTTCTTTTCTTTTACATAACTTTCTTTTCTTTACCATACCAATCTGTCTGTACACTGATATCAAAATTATAAACTCAAACAATTAAATTTAAAACATTTCTTGTATTATGACTTATTATATTAAATATATATATATATAATATAATTATATAATGAGAATGTTCATCTCATCCAGCTTTAGACTCTTTTGTTGTACAAAAAATTATGATTGAGCTATTTGTTTGGATACATTTTGTCATTAACCAAGACAAAAATAATACTCTTGAACAATTCATGTGACCTATATAAGATACCTATTTTAAAAAGAAGCAAACAATTTGTTAAAGATAATATATGCTAAAAAGGAATTGAAGGATGAAAAAAGTCTTGACTAGATGTAGATATTTATGGTGCAGATGACTAGTCAGACCAAGTCACTTTAGGCTTTCTTTCTGATTAATAAGAAGATAAAGATTCAGTGGTGTGCTAGAAGAAGTTTAAAGACAGTAGAAAACAGCCCTCTGGGTCAAACAGACACGGGGGACGCTATCATCAATCCTACAGCCAGAGCAGATACAGTGTCTGAAAGAATCAGCTTGGTTCTTGGCCTCTGGGGCACTTACTGTGAAATAAAGCCAGATCAGGTACTTGTGTTATGTAGGCTTATATATGTACGATTAGAACTGATCTTACACTAGAATCCTTGCAAAGAAGCCTAGAGATCTTTGCCAATGTGTGTCTATGCTTAAATTTCTCTTGCCTTTACTGCCATGGGCTGAGAAATCTACTTGGGACTTCTTATATAGCTTCATCTCTTTGTGTTCAGGCAACTGGATTAAGTTGTAGGGATGAGATTCAATTCAAGAGAAAATATTTGATGTTAGGTGAGTACCCATAGTTTAGATGATTAAATTTTTTCTTTTTTTCTTTTTTTCTTTTTTTTTTTTTTAAATAAGAGTGATCTAAAGAATACAGTGAATGAAACTTCTCAAGGTGCAACACAGTAATCTTAACATAGATGCCAGAAGCCATTTAATGTAACAAAGCCATTCATCCTGGTTTCCAGATTCTTCTCAGAGAGGATATAGGTTTACCATGCATCTTCATCATAACTTCTAAGCTCATATATATTTGTCATGTAGAAAAGACCTTCAATATCTGTGTTTGGCAAGCCAAGGTCCTAATCTCTACTGACAACATTGCAAATTTAGATAGCTAGCTTAGAGTTTTAGTTCTCTATTAAGTGAGTTTTAATTGTAGATTGAAAGCACAATTAAACTACAATGAAATCCACACACCTCTAAGCTATGCCAGTGCTCACTCCTGTACTGACACAACCATCGTATCACAGGAGAAGCACTTCCATTCTGTCTCTAGGGGTCCACAGAATGTATCATATACTTACAGCAGGACTATCCATGACTGGGTCTATATTACTAGAGTCTGCATGGTTATGGCACAGAAAGTATTCACCAAGGTCACTGAAATTTGAAATTTGCATTTCAGAAAGCAAATATTTTCTTTTATTCACAGGTAATTTATCATGAGAAACAGAATGCAGACAGACAAAAAAGTTCTGGGTCAAGCCACATGCCTTTACTTCAAGGCTCTATTTAATGAGTGTGTCTCTATGTGATCTGCAGCTTCATCTGGAAGTCTTTAAACAAAGAGATCTTTTTTTTTGTTGTCTAACATTCATCTAGTAAGATAAGTCTAGGTAACAGCATCCTAAGCTTAGTTGAGCACATCTAGTAACCTTACTAAGGCAAATAGTGACAGGCTGATAGTTAGCATATGCAATCTAAGTGGATTGTAAAGATCACTACATGCAGTAAATTAAAATATTTTTAGTCAACAGATATTTATTTTATACTAAACTGAATTCTAGGAATAGTGTTCCAATATGTAGCGTTCTTGATGGTTCTTCACTTCTTGTGAGGTTCTTCACTCTTATGAGGTTAAGAGCTTTTTATGCAGAAACACAGGGCCAGGTCCCTCCAGGATCTTCTAAGTAAGCCTGTAAACAGTTTTTTCCATATGTTTATTACACCTAAACTAAAACAAGCAAACAAAAAAAACCCAAAAGCCCTCAAATTCAAAAAAACCCACCTAATTCATTATTATCAATAGAATTTTCATTTACATTTTAAGTAAAGGGCGAGGAAGAAAAAATAAAGTACATGAAAGAACATCAGAGTCCTAAACCCAGCAATTAGTAATGTCTAAAACAAAATCTTAAATGGAGCAGCTACTTCAATTATGTAGAGACTTTTTTCACATAAATAAAACACTCAATTCCTTCTAGTCAAAGACTGATAAGAACTTCCAGAGAATGAGTTTATTTTTCTTAAAATGGTGATGGAAAGTCAGACTAGACACCTGAGAAACCTCTTTAATTCAGGAAAGACAAAGATTAAAAAATCTGAAATTAAGTTTTATTCCATTAAAGTCTTATTTTAGTTAGAGGAAAGCAGCATTTTGGATAAATCTCTCCCTCTGTAAACTAATCAGAGAACCTAAATACTGGTGCCTTAAGGACTTGTGTTGCTTTTCAGTTATTTGACATCTATTGTGCTGTCTTTGAAAAGGTAGCACATATCCTAGACATAGTAAACTAATTATAGTAGAGAAAAGAAAATGAAGAATTCAGGAATTTCTTCACAACTGGGCCATATGTAAAGTAACAATTACCTAGCATGCTGTTAAAAAAGCATTAATAGGAAAAAAAGTGTTTGTAAGCAAATTCTTTGTGTGCAGAAACCTCAATTGCTCTTTATTTCTAATCAGCTGTTTTGCGAGAGCTTGCTCTTTAGATTTGTGATGCACTCTCTAAGAAAGAAAACACAAAATAGAGACACATCTATGCTTGTTTCAACAAAGCTTTAGTAAGTATTTCAACTATGCTTTGTGACTCTCAGTTTGAGTGTTCTGGCTCTCTTGTTCATAGTGTTGCTCAACAATCAGGGTCATCAGTTTCTTGATTCAGAGAAATAATTTTATGAACTAGATTTTCTTTCTGTTTTACCTCAAATAAATTAAGTTCCTCCAGGATAATCTAAGACAAAATTTTTTCTTGTCAATTAAGCAACAATAGAATGAAATGAAAATAAATTCCAAAGAAATATAACTGAAAAAACCCAACCAAGAGATAGTGAAAAATCCTAACAGTTTTAAACATTTGCATTGTTGAATGAAAACATTAATATATTATATAAAAAAAAGTTATAGTTTTTAAGGAAAAAAAGAATCTCAATTGAAAAAAAATCTCAATTGTATTTTTGCAATTAAAAATGTTCCTTTGAGATTTTTCCACAGGATCAATGGTTCACCATTTTTGATAACTGGGAAACAGTTTGCACTTGAGTTGTTTGTATATACAGCTGCTTCAAGAACCATCACCTTCCCATAAAGAACCTCCTTCTGTATATTGACACTAGAGCCCCTGTACAGCCTATGGAATTTCATGGAAGTGGCTAGCTCTTTCCAGGGACTATAGATGAAACTGCATATTTAGTAATTTAGTAATCTCTCTTAAACTCCTTTAATTTTGTATTTAGTCTAAAATCAATCCAGAATATAAAGTTCTGCCCCTGTTTCCCACCTCTGCAGAGCTATGGAAAATGAGGACATCTAACAATGAATATGTTCAATTAAATTTGTACAAAATCTTAAACCATTTAGTGCAAAAATTTTCATAAAACCTCTTTTCCAGACGCTTTTTCTTTTTGCATATTTTTGTACCACAAAATGGAGCACTGACTAGAGATATCTTAAGAACTCAAATTATTTGGTAGGTTTGCATGAGTTACCACAGAACTATTTAAGGATACTAACTCATGGCATATAAACAGTGTAGTCAGGTCAGGAGGGCTGTGTTTAGCCCAGAGCTGATACATTTCCGATTTCATAACTAGCTCCTTTGTAACTAGCTGAGACATTTCCGCACAATACACAGCACTAGACTGGACATACCTGTAGGCTGTTGAACCCATGGTAAATCACATTTACTGAGTAACTGGCCTGATTTTCAGAGTGACTGAACCTCTTCAGATAACACTGGAGTTTTCAAATAAAATTATAGAAATTTCAAGCATAAATGTAGTTAATTAAAAACAAAATAATCCCTATATTATTAATCAGATAACTCTGGAGTAAATTCTGGTGGGTGTGAGGATGTTGCTTGTTTTCTTTTAATTAAAAGTACAGTATTTTTTATTTTTTTTTTCATCATAAACCAGACAACTCTATTCAGAAATTCAGTATCAATGTGCCATATAAGAAATGTTAAAATATGGATAAAATTAACTAAAAAATTACCTTGTGCCTAAACTTCAGATGCTTAGATGGAGTTTTTGCTTCTGGTTGTGGTTTTTTTTTTTTATTCAAGTGTTGTTTTCATCATATAAAAATTAATTCATTTGATTGAGTGCTCCAGAGACACATCTGCAAAACTAAGTTTAAGTATTAAAGTTAGACAGACTGGCTTTGTTCCATCCTTTCTGGGAAGAAGTAACAGACCATTCCTGTGATTTATATTCTAGCCATATGAGTAATGTGCTTTTATTATGGAGAAATATTTTTTTTTAGCCATTTGGTTTCTTTTCATTTAATAATTGAAACAATTGAGACTTAAACAAGTACTTAATCAGTCACTTGCATGCTTTCACAAATAGTTTACTTCATCAGAATCAGAAAGACCAGATAGATGCAAGGAGAACATTTTCAGATACTTCAATCAAAGCAGATGCAAGATAGCTTTGAACAGAATTGGCCATTATTTAATCATTCTTTAGACAATGCTTTTGCTCTCTCATCAAGATGTAATACAACAGAGCTTTACCCTGAAAAAGGAGATGAGGGAAAGAACAAATCAATTAATTGAAGTTGTTTTCATGCATTACTAAAACCACCCCTACCAAAAACTATTAATCACAGAAAACCTCTTCAAGCATCATCCTTAGCTTTTCAAGGGTTTACTGAGATCTTGCTCCATTGCAGATCAGTTTACACATGGACTGATATTTATAGATGCTTTTAATTTCAAAATTTTTTAATTACTGATTTTTCTTTTTTTTGGTTTAAAATAAACCTTCCTAATATATTTACTGTAATGTCACGCCCATTTTGTATTTTCCCTATGCTTTCTTTGAAACAGAACACACAGATATATATTTACAACTGATTTTAAAAGTTTTAACAGTTTTAAATACTTAATTGAGAACCCTTATCCACTTTATTTAGAACCATGATTTTGCCAAACTGTGAAGAACAAGACATATATAGAAAATAATGGTATATCCAAATACATATCTATTGGGTGCACACATCAAGATAAACACATACACAAATCTATTTTTTGTTGAAATTATTTTCATCCTAACTGTTTAGGTTTATTTCTTTTTAAGACAAATCACTCCTTCCTCAGTCTCATACAACAGGCAAAAGATGAATTTATAACATTTAGGCAAGATTTTAAAAAATAAGGTGTACTTTTACCATCCACATAAGAAATGTGACATTTAAAAAAAAAAACAACATGTATTTAGGAATACCTGAAAAGTTTAAAAGGTCCTCTATTTTTTCTTCAATAATTGGATTTATTCATCTGTTAAATGAGTGATGTTATAGACTAATTTTGTTGAAAAAGAGAGAAATAGAGGAACAGTATATCCTCAGATTCTCTTCTTTTTGACTTTTATAACCTATTGCTTTCAGTCTGGTGAAATTAATTTTTATTTCCCACTTAATAATACTCAGTCACTAACTGGCTCAAATATTTAGGCCCACTGCCTGCTGCTGAGACCAATCCTGTCTACCACCCACTCGCCTCTGTCTATTTTCATGTAGACACAAAGGTATTTAGTAATTTTTATTTTTTTTATCAATATGAAAGCTAATTCCATTTTTTGCAAGATTTTTCCTTTACTTGGATGAGGAAGGTAATTTGACACCTTGCAGAAGCACACGAGCAGATACTTGTGTTATATGTAAAAGAAGGGTTCAGGCAGGATTTGGAAGAGAGAAGAGAAGATTCACACTGTGTTTTCAGCTTGGTGCAATCACAGATCAGCCTGAAGTCAAATGAGGACCTACATTTCATATCTAACAGAGACATCACAGTAAATATCCACTATAACTCTAGGTTCTAGATTTACACTTCTGTCATTGTTGTTAGGGTGTCGATTTCATTTAAGGAGAAATAAGTAACATGTTGACACAATACGATGCCAGTAGATCTCAGTCTGTACTTTAGATAGTTCAATTAATAGTTTTAATTAATTTAATAATCAATATATGAAACAAGATGTTTTTCCAAAAGTATTATGCAAAATGTTGCATATCTGTAGAGTGCTACTAAGGGAAGGAAATCTAACTGTTCTATAGGCAGAAAATGCAAGCATAATAAAAAGATTAGACATGAGCCTTTCAGCTTGAGACTTTTTACATAATTTCCTTCTTTTGTTTTGCATATAAATACATAAGCATAAAGCATAAGTTCTTATTCTCAATGCACAAAGATCCATTTTTCCTATGGGACTATTACATACTCTTGTATTGAATTGTCATGGTAAGGTTTTGAAGAAGAGAAATGTGGGGGGCAAGGTGTTTTTAAGATTTTGTTTTATTTCTCATTATCCTACTCTGATTTGACTGGTAAGAAATTAGACTAATTTCCCCAAGTCAAGTCTGTTTTACGCATGGTGGTAACTGATTGAGTGATCTCTCCCTGTCTTCATCTTGACTCACAAGCTTGTCATTATATTTTTAATTCCTTGTCCCACTGAGGAGAGGGAGTGACAGTGCCACTTTGGTGGGCACCTGGCATCCAACCAGTTGCAGTCTACCACAACTCTGTTTCCTAATCAAACATAAAAAATATTCTTTTACTAAGGCTGTTTTGTTTCTTCATGTAATTTTTCTTTTGTTCTTTAATCATAACTCTCATTATAGTGTCCATGTGTAAATACTTTGTCAAGACTGAAAGGAATATTTAACCTAAACCCACATTGTTTCAGTTGCATGTTTGAGAGACAGCAAGGGAAACACTAAAACAACGATCTGAACTTTTTTCACTGCATATGAACATTTCTTCTTGCCATTTCCAGCATGGTTGCTTCAATGCCATACGACAGTTCCTCCCACTCAGCAGATGTCGCTCCCCATACTACCATCTCACAGTTTCCTCTTTATTTCTGCAGCCAGTTGCTGAGGAATAAGCAGCACCCTGGAGTGACATGCTCAGGCTGAGACCCATACAACTGGAAAAGCCTTATTAGTTTAGGCTTAACGCAAAATTATCTTCCTGCTTTGGAGAACGTTCTAATTCTATATAAGAACATGTGAATCTTGTACGCTTTTTTATTGATATTCTTGTTACTGTTTGCTTTCTTATATCATTGCTGTTTCCAGTAAATTTTTCTTATCTCAACCAATGATTTACCTTTTGTGCCTCCAGTTGTGCTCTCCAGCCCACTTCAGGGGAGAGGGAAGGAGAGCAGGGAGCAAGTGGTGTATGTAATTGAGCAGGAGCACTAAAATGGAGAATACCTTTCCTAAACTACAATGGGGGGGAAAGCAAACATTCAGCTGTAGAGATATTTATCATTTATTGGAAGTTATAGCTCATGGATGGCTTTTGATGGCTCAGAAGGGAATTTGGATAGCCCACAGAATATTTTGAACTGGGGTCAACAGAAGCAAATAAAAAAGGCTGGATGGAGAATTGTTTGATTCTGGTCATATCTGAAAGCTCAACAAGAACTACTTATTTCTGAAGCTGTTTTTTAAAACTCTATCCATGTGCCACAGAAAGCTTGTTTTTCTCCCCATGGTTCACAAAACAGTTGTTCAAACTGTGCTTAAGATTTGTATAAATGACAACTTGAAAACAAAAGGAAAATACAAATTACGCAAACTGTTGGTTTTTTTTTTTGATTCCTTCCTCAAAGATTTCAGCATTTCAAGCTTTCTGAATGGAATCAACTTTAACTGGAAGAGTTATGGAACAACTTAAATTTTTGACACATACTAGGCAGTAAGGAAACAATCTTAAAATCATGAGTCCATACAATAAGTGTGAATGGGAGACTTGGATTTTTTTGTTATTTTAATCTCACTTCAAAATAAAAAAAACCTAAGCTTTCTAATATGAGAGATCTTATAGTGTGCATTGAAATCTATTTTAACATGAAAAGATGTAAAGAACAGTCACTCCGTTTAAAGCTATTTTCTATTAGTCAGTTTCTCATGTTCATTTTTAAGATCAAGACAATTTTTTACATAATTAAAAAAAATCATATATCCAAGCATGTAATCAGTGTTTTTGATGGATTCCTTTGATTGACATATATTTGTGGCATGTACTTTGAGACATAAAATTTTCTAAATAATGAATATACTCTCTTGAGAACAAGTAAGAATATATCATAATCAAACATTTGTTTCTTTTTGAAGAATTACCTTTATTCATATCATTATTTCTTTAATATTTCTGATACATTTTTATTGTCTAAATATTTCTTCTATCAGTAAATAGTGCTTATCTTCAAGCACAGAGATAAATAGAGGACAGGAACTAATATGAAACAGTTTCAAATAATAAAAATGGTCACTTTACATCATTGTTTGGTCTTTGCATATGTTTATTTGGATTTATAAAACCAAGATATGTAAGAAATTTTGTTTAGCTCCAAAATAAAACTCTTTGAAGTCTGATTAAAAGCTCAAGCAGGCCCAAGCAGATATGTTTTGCTTTCTCACAAAATAAGATAATTAATTTTTTTGAAATTGACTCTTACAGTTTCTGATATGTTGGTGAATAGTGTGGAGGAAAAAAGACTGCAAACCTCAATGATTCAGAGTTACTATCACAGGATGAGGTTAAGGTTGTTAGAGTAATCTACAAAGTGTTTAAAAGCTTCAAGACAATAAAAGAATTCCTGCATGGCAGCGTGTTAAACTATAGGTTGGACTTGATGATCTCAAAGGTCTTTCCCAGACTAGTTGATTCTGTGAGTCTGTGATTTATCCTTCTCACAGTGCCTGTAATCAGATAGCTTGGACAACTGAAGTAATACGTCAGTGTACATACTAGAGTTTTCCTTAGTTCCCTGGGAAGGTCAAATTTCTCTGGAGATTCTCATAAAGCCCAGGGACCTTCTAGTGGTCCTTATGTTCCTAGGCATTAAGATTTTGGAGAAAAAAAACTGTTCAGACAAACTTAATTGTTCTTATCTCCAAAGAAAAAGTGAATCAGACTGTAAGTGCATATAGTTTTCAGGCTTGTTTCTGAGGGTGTAGTTGTGAAAAACTGTCTTAAGTTTTTTCACCTTTGAAGAATAGCTGGGCTTTTGCCTTCTACTTATTTGTTTGTTTGCTTCATTTTCTTGTAATTTTGGGAAATTTTGTAAGACTAAAAGAGACAAATTCTCACAGGATTCACTTTCTCAACTGATGGCAAAGGCAACTAAAGAATGCAGGGCTTTTCTACAAAATAAGTGAACACTGTAGGAAAGCAGGGGGAGGAAGAATAAGCATTTTAAGTAATATTAGGGAATAAAGTCCCAAAGAGTCTATTTTAGATTGAGCAGGAGTTTGCAGCTGTGCCTGGTTTGAATGAAAGTATTCTGATTTCAGAAGGAACTGACATTGTTGACATCATTTGTGAAGCAGATGATATTCAAACATGTCACGCATTTAAACAAAATCTATAAAATTCCTTTTTTACTGTATCCATTCCAAGTATTTTGAAAGCCCAGAACCTTGGATTAAAAAGAATAATAGGTATAGTTCATGGTTAATACATAATTGTTCATTATAAATCTGTGAGAGCTTATTTTTTAAAGTGTGAAGAAGTGGACCTTCTTTAGGCATGATTTACTTCTTTCAAAAAGTTAAAAAAATTGATTACACTAGTCTAATGCATTTGTGCTGTTAAAAGCTCTTTGGATTTGTTTAGTCGGTTTTGGTTTAATTGGATTTTTATTTAATTAAAAAAAAAAAAACAACACAAAGGATTTGTGTAAAAGCTCACTTATAACTGAACAATTAACTACCTGTCAAGAGGATTACTATGTTGTCTACATGGTAAAAATAATAAGCAGATGGAGCAAATATTTCAGTGGGCAGAAAGTCAAAACATGAGATAAATGGCTAGTCATGGAGGCCTACATTTTGTGTACTTTAGAGAACACATGAAAAAACATCATTCTTTTTTCAGTGATGATATGGAAGCAATTATCTCAAACTTCCCATTTATAATAAAAAAAATAAAAATTCTGCGTCTCTCTAAGGTTAAGTACAAATTTTTGGACTTAAACTATTTGATCCTTCGTACTCTGGAGTATTTAAAAAATTTAGATATAATGGTTTCATTCTTTAAGAAATTGCTGTGTCCTACTCATTTCTAATCTTGTTAGGTTTTCAAGAAGTGTTGTTTTAGAGAAGCAGAACTTACATGTAGTGGGTTTCATAGCATACTATGTTTTTTTTTACTTTCATGAGTGAATGTTTTAAACCATGGAATATTTTAGACAATTAAAAATTAAACACTGAAGCTCTTTGAAATGCTTAAGTCACATTCAGCAAATATACCTGTAGTTCAGACAGAAATGGAATCTATTTATTTTTTTATATTCACATCCTGATCTAGGATAGAAGAATATTTAGAAGAATTCTAAGGAAACACATTGTTGACATGGCTGAACTTTGGTTGTCATTTTTCTTCATTTCTGGGTATTCTACAGTTCTACATTTTCAAATTTGTGAGGAAAAAAATTCCAAAGTTCTCTTTTTGAAGTACGTATCTTCTTGAGTCTTCTGAGCCTTTATATATATTTTAACATTAACTATCCAATGATGTTTCCATCTGTCATCCTTCCCACAGAACTATGGCTTAATCCTGAAGTATTTGGTTCTCCAGACAGATGTCTTCTCACAGTTCAGGTTGGGTTATGAACAAGACATCAAGACAGGTAGACTTCAATTAAGACACTAGGAAAATGAATTCTGACTTATCCATATCTTGGTCTTATCTTTCCTGTTCCAACTTTTTTCAGCAATTCCCTGTTTAAATAGCTCCCTGTTACTCATCCTAAACTCTCTTCAATGTTTCCATGTTGGCAGACCTGATAACTTAAAAGATGATGAAAAATCAGAGTATAGAGTATCCTGATTTGGAATGGTATTCACAAGGATCATCAAAGTCAAGTTTCTAGCCCTGCACAGGTGTCATAATTTAGGAATGGTATTCCCCAGTTTAGTTTTTCTATTGAAACCCACGTTTTACTCACTTGCTTCTACCTACCCCTCCCCTCCCCTTAAGGAGAATTGGAGGCACAAAAGGTAAGATCACAAGCTGAGAAAAGAAAAAAATTCTGGAAACAACAAAGAGAAAAGAAAATTAATAGTAATAGTAAAACTATAAATGACAAATAACATATAAATAATAAATTGCACAATTCACATGTGATTTCTTAGAACTAGTGTTTCCTCTGCCATATTTACTCTACCCAAAGGAACCCCTTCTCCCCAGAAGAGACTCCCTCCTCCCTGCCTCTGGCATTGGCATGAGACAGTATAGAATAACCTCCATGTCCTAGCTTTCTGGTTACAAATTAACCCTGTCCTGGCCAGAACCAGGACAACAGGACAGCCCCAAGAATCACATGATGTGCTTGACAGGATATTGTAAACATTTAACTCTGTCAGGCTTGGTGCTCTCCACTTCCCTGGAGAGTCTGTTTCAGTGCCTAGCTATCCTCTGGATGATGAACTTCTTCCATATATCAAAGTTAAACCTCCTCTGACAAAACTCCATGCCTTCACCTTTAGTCCTATCACGGGTCATAAGAGAGAAGAGATCAATGCCTTTCCCTGTTGCAGAAACTGTAGATGACAAAGAGGCCTCCCCTCTTCTCCAGACTGAACAGACCGAGTGACCTAAGCCCCTCCTTGTATGGTTTCCCCTCTAGGCCCTTCACCATCCTTGTGGCCCTCCTCTGGACACTCTCTAATAGGTGTGATCTTTCATGTATTGAGGCATGTAAAACTGCACACCTGAGGCTACACAAGCACAGGGTGGATCAGGAAAATCACCACCCTAAACCAGCTAGTGATGCACCCCAGGACACAGATGACCCTTCTGGAGGTCATGCCACACTGTTGTCTCAGTAAAATGGGACTTAATGTTAGAAGAACTAAGATTTGAATAGTCGAGACTAGTAGGTTTATAAGAGTAGTGCTATATGGAGGCTGAAATACCGTTGAACCAAGTTGGAACCCAGCTCCTGACAAATGATGTTTTTGAGATCATTTTTCCTAATTTATGCTTGCAGAATTGTCTTCTGCTATTTAAGACAGAACAGAAAGCCTTTCAATGTGCTTATAGAGAGCCAAATTATTTAATTACCTTAACATGATGGTTTTTATGTAAAATAAAGTAACAGATGGTAAGGTGTAGGTCTAGAGACAAAGGACTTTTCCAATTACTTATGAAGATGTGAAAAATGAACAAATCTGCATAATTTTTTATATCATAAAAAGGTAGAAAGCAACTTCCAGACTGATTGGAATAAGATGCCATTAAAATTGTTTCTTAAGGGAATATTTTAAGTGCCTGTTTTTCAGAATGAAGCGCCTGTAATTCACAGGCATAGATAACAGCTGTACTGGCCTCTGTGTAAAAATACAGTCATATTTCCACATATTTCAAAATTTTCATAAGTTACATGATTTATGTAAGAATTTATGGTTTCTCAAAAGCATCAGAAATGCAGTTTGAGTGGTACTACTCATAAGACTTGCCAAATGATTAACACCAGTAGATTTATTTTCTAAATGTTATTGTCATTGTATATCATACTTCTTATAATATCATGTGCCTGTACTACAATAATTTCATTGTGATGTAACTAAGAGAATAAAATCCGTCTGAAGAAATTATTATGAAAAAAAGACATAATAAAAAGATGTACTTGTAAAAACACTTCTATAATTAGAATTATTTTAATACAGAAAAGAGAAAGTTTATTTATAAAAATATTTCACCTCTTTGTACACATCCTGACAAAAAAATCATCAAGTATTCTGTTATGAATTAACCTGACTCTATTTAGATTTAGTATAATTTTCCTATTATCAGTGGATGCAAAATGTTTCACATAATTTGCCACAATGTCAAGTATTCTGACGTTAAATCTCAAATCATGTTGTTATTCTCAGCCTCTTACAGTATATTGTATAATAAAACAAAGTCAACAAACTATTAGAGAATACAATTTTTTTTTTATTTCTAATAAAATGAAGTCTAGAAAAACCTTTTTGACTATCACTGGTGCTGTTTATTATAATTGAAGCTAACATGTCTTTGAAATATTTCAAGCAACAGTCAAATTTAAGATGCACATGGATTTTGAATGATTGTCATAAATATTCAAAGTGGTGAGACGAAGTTTCCCCTGCAAATGCAGTTTTCTCAAACTCTGCAATGTTTAATAGGATATTGCTCTAGCATTGTTTTTATTACCTTCCATGTTGAAAGCTTATGTCTTTTCAGAGTAAGCATTCTTTTAACAGTCTGTGGACCTTACAGCACAGATCACTGCTGTCACTGAATAAGTTAAAAGTGTTGAGTGCAAAATATTAAGCAATCTAATGTGATTTTGACATTTATAACTATATAGAAAATCATACTTACAAAGGTCCTGATAAACTTTTGCAAATGGAGTGATATGCTTCACTAGAGAGAGAAGCAACAATATGCTTTAATAAAGTAGTGAGCTAATTAAGAAAATTCAATCATAAATGCAAGACTGGTTTAACAAGAGTGGATGGGAAGGTACATTTTGTCATTTACTGCATAGAGGACCAGGTCACAGAAAGATGTTAGGGACAACCTTTTGTTGAATCATGAGGTTCAGAAAGATCCCACCTTTCCCTTCTCAAAGAGGAGTCAAGGTGCACACTTAGTCTGGGACTTGGTTTACATTTTATGTCTAAAGGATTCTATATGCACAACGAGTCCTATATATCACTTAGGTAAGATTTAAAATTTTAGCATGCTATTAATCAATTACCAAGGATCTGTTGTAGCAAGGAATTTCTGAGCCTCTAGGAGTAACCTTGAGAGGCATCCCTACTCCAGGTGAAGTCCTAGTGTGAACCAGCCATGTCCCTTCACTCAAAGCTTGTCAACACTTTACAAAATATCTCTTCTAATCTCAGTCTTAGAACAAAGAGAAATTTTCTAAAAATATTTTCCTTTTTCTATTCAACAGCTGCTTAATTTAAAGCAATTCATCTATCTTGTTGTAATAAAGGACTATGACAAAGTTACCACAGTACCCTTTGAATGAATAGTCTTGAAGCACCCAAATGTTTCTAGGCTTTAAGAGAATAGAGATTTTTTTGTACACCTTTCTTTTAACGTGCCTTTAATGTGTCTTGGAACTTTATATGCAGTATCTTAATGAAAAGTGATAGGTTAGGTTTCAGTAATTTCAAACCTGGAGAGAAAAGAATTTGGCATATTCAGAATCTGCCTCTTCTGTGAAACTTCTTTATTGGTCTTTACTCAGAGCTAATTGTGAAATTGGAAGCCGTAATGATTATTTACTTTTTCTGAGCACCCAAAATTACTTGGGAATGTTAATACCCTAGCTGTCTTTCTATGTCTGTCTACAGCCATCCTGAAAAATTAGAAAAGTTTAGAATCTATTTAAAATAAGATAGGCTAACAACCTAATTAATGCCAATCAACATTATCTTCTCAATAGTATGTCTTCTAAAAAAAGTTGTTCTGGGAAAGAAATGTAAGGGGATCATTTATGTACTTAAAAAATTTTCAAAGGGGTAATTTTAAGGCATCCAAATCAAACCAACAAAGAATATTAGTTTCTGCTATGGGAGTGATAAATATTTAATGTATTATTTATAGTGAGGAAAAAATTATCTGTACTACTGCAGGCATATGGATCTGATCATCCTGATATACAAAGTGTAGGACAAATTGGAATAGATGAAAAATTTAAAAATATGGAAAGGATTTCAAAGAAAATTTAGGGGTTTTCTTATTACTTGATGACATATTTATATGAATATCGCATGTATTTCATATGGGGTGTATGTACTTGAACCTATCAAAGGAATGAAACACAAAGCATCTGCCTTGACTTCAACAAAGTACTTGATATAACATCATGTGGAAAACTACTGGTCAGATGAGAAAAGATAAAAATTACTAGAACTACAAAATTGTCAAGGTTCTAGTTAAAGGGGAGAAGACAGCAGATATTATTGATATTAAATATGTTATGATAGACAAATGAAATAATGTTTCTCAAGGGTTAGTTCAGTAACACTCTTAAGTAAAATTAAAGATTTTCTGTATGAATCAGGAATACCTCAAGGAATTTTACCAATCTTGCAAATGTAAAAATCATAGTATTTAGTATTCCTTGGGAAAATGAAGACTCAATCCACACGTGTACTGCTTTAAAAAGTAAAAGTAACCAGAATAGAGTCATTGAAGAGAATACAAAGCAGGAAACAACTTCTTCCAAAGGTGTATGCTCTTCTGTTCTATACAATAAAATCTGTTACTTTGACTTTCAATACCAATTTCAGCTAAGATATTCTTTTTTGTGTTCCAGTAAGTTACTTGCACAGATGTGTACATTTCACTAACTGGTGAGTAACTGATGAATCAGTTCTAGCTGTCAGACTGGTAGCTTCGCAATTTTAATGATTTTTTAAAAAAATTGTCTATTCATACTCACAGGAGCAGAATTATGGTACCAAACAGATAGACCTAAAAATACAACATTTGACAGTACAAAATTTTGTGTTTTGTAACTGGAAACTAGTAATAAAAATCACTGAAAAAACCTGAGGGCAGAAATTCAGGCTCGTTGAAGGAGTTGTATCATATTCAGTCTTGTGAGGTAGCGATCTGACACAGCTGTGAATAATGCAAATGGTGTCCTAGGATTTGTCAGTTGAGTCAGTACAATATTAGTTCCATTATACAAAATTCTGGTGAGATAGTCTCTGAAATATGTGCTCTGGTCATTCATATTGAAAGGAGATGAATTTAAACTGGCAGATGGAGAGAACTTCAGTGATAATGTAGAAAATGGGAAGTCTATTATATGAGAAGAGATTGGAAACACTAGGCTTGGTTAGTCTGGTGACACAAAGGCAAAAAAGGGACAATATTGCTGCCTATAAATTCATCAAAGGTTACAGACTATGTAAGGTAAAGGGTTGGTAAAGGAACAAGTGGATACAATAAATATGTTTTGCTTAAAACTGAAGAATATCCAGTAATTCTATGGAATGTATTGAAATCTAGTTTTATAATGTGTAACAGAAGAAAAAACCAAAGATTAACAAAACAAAGATTACTTTAAATAGATTTTCATATTTTTTAAAGGACTGTAATTCCTGCAATAAAAGAAGCTATTGCTATATGATGTATTGCATGAACAATTAATAGGTCACATGTATTGAAAGACATAAATAGATATAAAATTATATACATTGACTATAGGTCTACTTGATTTTAAATGTCTGGTCAAACAGCTGGAAATATGAATCTGAATAAAATCATCCAACTAATTTGTTATGGAGTCAGTTGTAGGTCAGGGAATAACAGGTTCTACTATATGTGGAAAAGGGTGGAAAGAATTCTGGTTTTAATTCTTTAAAAAGAGATCTTCAGTTTGCCTCTAGGTCAGCATGAGTTTTCACATTAATCTGTAGCTAAAATAATTAGTCTAATTCTCAGCTGTCTTCATTTGATAAAATGAATCCCACTCACAGGCTGTAACAGGCCTGAGTGAGGAAAAAATAATTGTCACTAGCAGAGTCTCTCAGATTACCTAGAGAAAACTTGAGCTTAATACAAGAAAGTGGGAGGGAGAGAGACTAGGGCTGTCTAGAAGAAGTGCCTGGACCTGGAAATAAATGAGATTTATTAGAGAAAACATAAGGAGTGTGTAAAGAAGACAATAAAAGTTATCTGTTCTATGGCAGTGTGGAAATAAAGTGTTGCTAATAGCAGGAAAATTATGATAAAATAACTCCAAGGACATATTTTGGCAAAGAAAAAATAAAAATAAAAAAAAAATCCTCTATATCCAAAGTTGATGATAACCAAATATAATGTAGAAACACTTGAGAAAACTTCTGGTGGAATAACATGCATTGTGACAGACTGTAAGATTTTAGGGAGAATATACCCATGTCCAGAACCTGATTTTTCCCCTAATATGTTTAATCTGCTACTAGTGCCTGGCTATCTGTTTTCTGTGACAATTCTTCAGGATTCATACAAAATTCATATTGCCTCTTTCTTCTGCTCTTTCAGCTTATACCATTTCTATTGAAGACTCAGTTCTCAAGGTCCTTGGGGTTATTCTGGGTGCATTTTTAGTGCAGCTATTGTTCTGACATGAATAGAACCTAGTGAAAACGTAGGTGGTAAAAATAAAATATGAATATTTACAAGCAGAAAAATAGAGTCCTTAGTAAAATGTAGATGTTGCTTGTGTAAGAGAGGCATCACAAAAAAATGTGATTCCAATGCCTTAGCCCAGGCATTTTGTTTCATTTTAGTGACATCCAGGGACATATCTTCCAGTTCAGTGTGGATGTCTCAGATGTCTTAGGTGTCTGTGACGGATGCACTCAATCCATTAACCAAACCAGCAGTAGTTCAACACAGGCTTCAAAGGAGGTAAAGGCATGAGCCACAGCCAGTGCAAGAACTCCAGTTCCATTCTGTTCTCTGAAAACCAAAGGGGAGCAGAGTGACATAGTGAGCATTGATATGTTTGTGCTTGAGGAAGAAGTAGCAGGGACATGTTGTGAGCTGACTGCAACCCCCATTCCCTGTCCTTGCTCTGCTGGGGGGGAGGAGGTAGAGAACTTGGCAAAAAGTGGTGATTGGGAAGAAGGGACAGGTGGGGAGAAGGCATTTTAAGATTTGGGGTTATTTCTTATATCCTACTCTGATTTTATTGTTAATAAATTAGCCTAATTTACCCAAGTTGAGCCTGTTTTGCCCATGATGTTAACTGGTGAGTGATCAGACCCTGTCTTTATCTTAACCCATTAAGTTTTCATTACAATTCCTTGTCCCTCTCCTGCTGAGGAGGAAAGTGACAGAGTGACTTCAGTGGACACTCAGCTTCCAGCTGGGGTCAAACCACCGCAATACAGAAGCCCTAGTAGACCCATGTGCATGAAAAATAATACTCTACCAGCTTCTCCTTGGTTTCACAACCTTGGCAGATGGCACAACTGCTTGAATTGTTTTCAGGGTTTTTCCTGACTTGTGCTGCTAGGTAGAAAGCTGGAGATAAAAATTATTTATATCTGCTCAAAATTAATCAATTACAACTTTTTCCTAGTTTTTAGTTAAAGCAAAGTTTAAAAATAAAATTATAAACAAGACATTATATATATGCTACAATTCCTAAAGTTAATATAGATCCATATAAAAAAATAGATAATTATTTTAATTCCACAATGAAAAATACATTTCTCATCAGGAAAAAAAAATCAAGGTGCTATAATGTACTGTCCAAAATAATTTTTGAAAGTATTATGCACTTTCGGATGTATGTACATTCAGGTGATTTCTGAGAAAGTGCAATTATATCTAAAAAAAAGAGTGATATAGTGTAAAATGTATGAAAAACTCAAAGTAATTTTTTAAAACAAAAAAATTAATTCAAAAACTTTCCAGGTTTCAAAAATATTTTATAACACCAGGAGGATTTTATTAAATAAAAGACTCCCTTCTCTTAGATGTCTCTAGAGAGATCATCAAATTTATTATATATTTGCATATATCACTATCTTCAATATCTTCAAGATCTTATTACACGTCAGCTTGCTTTAAAATCAGACCTAATATTATGAACTGAAGTATTTGATATAAAAGCCTAACAGCAGACAGCTGTATTAAACCAGGTTCATCTAACACTGGTTAGTTCTCTGAGACCATCAAAGTGGAATGAGATCCCACGAGAGCTACAGAAGACCTGCACTGGCTTCAGGTGGGCAGAATATTCAGCAACATCTCTAACAGTATTACATTTTCATGTGTAGGCAGCAGAATCAAGCTTCTAGTACACAACCTGAGATGAGCTGAACCGTTCTCTAGGCATCACAGACTGTCCTGATTAGATTTCCATTTACTATAGTCTAAATTCAGACACCTGGCTCATGGAAAAGCACTTTGGTAAAGATATATAAATACATTTGAGAATAGACAGATAAATGCAGTTACTACTGAGCTGAACCCAACACCTGAAACTCATTAGAATTCAAACAGAAATGTAAAAAACCAGCTTCCTTAATATTAAACAAACCAGTATTTTTAAATTAATATTTTCAAATCCATTTTTCATGCATATTTAAATTTTATACTCTGAAGATAATAATTTACCAAGTATGAGCAGTATCATATATTTTAATTCTTTTTGCTGTTTATCCAGTCTTTACTTGTACTACTTCATGACCTCTTTCCCATTAACATTTCCTGCAAAGATGGCATTCAGCTGCCATTACTGCCTTTGAGAATCACTTCTCAATGCTTTTCTGCAAGGAAAGAAATTGAAGTTAGCTTGGTTTTTAAAAAAGCCTGACAGTTGTAATGGATTTTTTTTCATGAAAGCTAAGTTTTTAACAATCATACATAAATTTTGGGTATATAATAATTTGACCTGTGTAGAATTTCATTCTAATTTTCTGTTATGGTTTTAATGATAAAATATTGTGGATTTCAGCAGAAGTGTTAATATTTCAAAGTGGCATAAATATTTCAGAAGATCGCAGATCCTATCTCTATGATCTGTAAACAAAAAACAATCAGTTCAAAACAAGTCAAGCCACATGTTTTATATGAATCTAAGAAAAACTTATAATCATCAAATTCCCAGATGTTTCTGAGACATGAATGGTTCAGGTGTCCTAATTTTAATAGCTGAACTCTACAGGGGTATGTCTTTCAAAGTATATGTTTTAGGCAATATACCTTTATTTTTCAGTAGCATCTTGTATCACTCAGAATCATAATCCTAGACATGACAATAACAATACAAAACAGCAAAAAAACAGCAAAAACAAAAACAAAACTAAAAAAAAACAACAAACATTAAAATGGGCCAAAATTAGGGCTAAGCTTTAAGTTTTGAAGATGTATAATATAGTAGATTGAACACCAGATATCCAGGGAATGCTTGGATAACTTTAGGTCATCTTTATCCTGTCATAAGAGAATGTTACAGGTTAACAGATTGTTCACAGAATTGTAGAAGCAAGAAGTTCAGAAGTAACCTCCAGAGGTCATTTAGGTCCTAAATGCATATTCTGTGCAGAGCAGTTAAAGCAGATTTCTTTGAGCTGTGTGCAGTACATTTTTGAGTATTTCCACACATAATCATTCCACAATTTCTCTGAGCAACCTGTTCCAGCCTTTGACCACCCTTATATTAAGTAGTGTTCACTTTTTTTCTTGAAAAACTTCACAGCATGTTCCCTTTTCAGGCCCAGTAGGGAAATGATTGCTTTTTCCTCAGCTGAGATATATACAAGCATTGAAAAACAAGATCACTGAAAGTTACTGATTTACTTGTCTCTCTATAACTATTCAGTGTCTTCATTCCATGCTATTAAAATCAGAAGAATTACCTCAGGTGTGTGGAGTACAATGCCTTCATGGAAAAAAAGGGGATCATTAATCTTGCAAAGTCCAACAAATTAAGTTGATCCTCTGGAAATCTAATTTCTTAAATTTTTATGCATGGCTGTTATTGTCTTCTGGTGAAATGTTTTGTGTTCAGATCTGAGTGAATGCAAGAATGGAAGACCAGTGCCAGAGAAGTGAAAGAACCAAATATGTGAGAATGGCCAGTTTTTATTTACCTGATTCTGCCTACTGATTCACCTCTTCATTATACAAAAAGAAGCAAAAGAGAACAGGGGTTTAAACTCTTAGCCTACTTTTTTCCCCTATTTTTGTCTTTAACTATTATTTTCTTTCTCTTCATTTTAATTTCCATTCTTAATTAAATATATATGTGTACTCATTATACATTCATGTCTCTTTGTCTATATGTGCTAAACCAAAATAAGACTAAACCAACCTTCTCTTATTAATCTGCAATTTTTTATTTTCATGCTTTAATCAAACTAAAGAATAGATGTGGGAAATGCAAGGCAAAGGTTATCATCTCTATCCTATTATAGCTGTAGTACTCAAGACAAAGAAAGTGTATCTTCTAACACTCTTCATTTTTCTCTTTTTTTTTTCGTCAGCTTCCTGCAGTCTTTTTGCTTGGCTTTCAATAATAAATTTGTTCAAACCCCGTGTGTTCCCTATAGATTTCTAAATGTAGTATATTCTTCAAATACCAATACCCACAGCCTAAACTATATCAGCTGGAGTTGTAAGGTAAACGTTTGGTTCAAGTCTTGAAAATAATGTTTGGCTTAACAAATCTTTATTAATTTCTTAATATTTTTCACATTATGAAGGTACTTTTATTGTGTATTTAAATACTATGTCAGAACAGTGAAATATCTGCAGCTTCTGTAGTAAAACAGCACCAGTCATGGTGGTCTAGGTGCCAAAAGTAAGAAACCTGTAATAACTCATTTGTCCAGGGCAACAAGGCTGGTGAAGGCCCTAGAACACAAGTCCTTTAATGAGCAGCTGAGGAAGCTGTGGTTGTTTAGCCTGGAGAAGAGGAGGCTCAGGGGTGACCTTACCTTTCTTCTGAAACATGATTGTAGCAAGGAGGGGATCACCCAACAAACAACCAGTGACAGGACAAGAAGACATAGTGTCATGCTGTACCTGCAGAGTACATTGGGGGGAATCCCTCATGGAAAGGGTTGTTAAACATAGGAATGGACTACCCAGGGAGCTGGTGAAGTCACCATCACTGGAAGAGCTTAGGAAAAGACTTGATGTGATACTTAACACCATGGTACAATTGACAAGGTGGTGTCCAGTCAAGGGTTGGACTTGATGATCTCAGAGGTCTTTTTCAATACAAATGATTCTGTGGTTCTGTGATTCTCTCTTTCCCATAAAGTGAAGTTATTCCTTGTAGTATTAAATACACACCTGATCTGTACAACTTCAATTATCAAATCTAGTTACATAAAACCTGGAATATTTTTCAGCTGAAAATTGTCACATACAAATATCTGGCTGTGGACAAGGGATAGCAAATATTACAGAAAAATAAACCTGTTTATCTTTTAAAGATTGTAAAACAAGTTTGAAACAGTTTGGCAAGGTGTTTGACTTGTAAAATAATTGAAATTCATCTTACCTTCTCCTTTTTCTTCTAGTGCACTTAGTTTTATTTATAGCTGTCCTTCCTCTGTCTTTTGTTACTTATTTTTCTGATGTTTGTACTCAGTATTCCAGGGCTGGACAGAGCACTCCAGGTGGGGATCTCATAAGAGCAGAGTGTAGGGAAAGAATCATCCCCCTCAATCTGCTGGCCATTATTCTGTTGATGCAGACCTGGATATGACTGACTTTCTGGCTGTGAACATACACTACTGGCTCATATTTTTTCAACCATCATTATCACCAAGTCTATGTCTACAGGGCTGTTCTCAAAATACTCATCCTCACAGTACTGGGAGTTGCCCTGACCCAGGTACAAGATTTTGCACATGGCCTTGTAAACTTCATGAGGTCCACCTGGATGCACTCACTCCTCAAGCCTATCAAAGTCCCTCTGGAAGGCATTTCCTCCATCTAGTGCATCAGCTGCATCACTCAGCTTTAGATCAGTTCTTTTTAGATCATATAAACAGCTCAAAATTCCTACAACAGAGGTATTTTATTTTTGTGTATAAGTAGTTTTTCATTCAAAGAAAACAAGTTCCTTATAATGTGGCAAAGAGTTACATTACTATTCTCCCTACATTCACCTCACTTTTTAACCTTATCCCCTGCATTGATTTAATTATAGAATTTACATGCCAAAGTAGCGAGACACTGTGAAGGAAAAGTAAATTCTTTTATCTCATTCTTTCACCAAGCTCCTTGTTGGAGTCACAGTGTAAAACTCAGCTCAGTAGGAAAATGTCATTCTTGCCCTTTGATGTATTTAGATTATGAGTCACATAGAGCTACCAAGTATCTGGTTTTGTTATGAAAAGAGAAAATTATTACAAATGCAAAGAGTGAAGCTCTCATCTAGGGACTAAAAACATCACTGAGATTAAGATAGGTCTCTTTTTGTGTGTGTCTTGTGATTTAACTGCTGAAGTCTGTTCTGTCCCTAAGTATTATATGACTTCAGCATATCCCTTCACAGTAACAGAGAGACTGGAAAGGGCACAAGTGGATGCTTTTGGAAAACTAAAACCTTCTTTATGATAACACTTCATAAAAACTGAGTTGTTTTGCTTCATTATTGTAGAATTTATCCAAGGAACGAAACACAGAGTCTGTCTTCCTTTAGGAATCAAAGTTAGATATTTAAATCTGAAAAAGTCATAACGTTTTGCAGAGAAAGGAGTGAGATGTGTACTTCCATTGTAGAGCCTTTGATGACATTCTAAGATTGACAGGGAAGAAAAGTCAGATGTCCTATCATTTATATCTGCTTATTTGTCAATTCCCATCCAGAGGATGAAATTCATATAGTGAAGACCTCTGGACCAGACACAAATAAATGAAGTATACTTTCTTGAAGGCAACAAGATGTGTTGTCTTTCTCTTCATGTAAGCTGCTACATTGCCAGAAAGGACCTAATGTATCTTTCAATAAATTAGGACTGTTTGGACAACATGCATTTGTACATATATGTGTTCTTAGTGAAACTTGGTGAAAACTATTCTTTCTGATATCAAAATGTAAGTGATCCTTATTTAGACATTGAAGCGGGTTCTCCCCACTCCATTTTGTCACTATATTTTCTGTACATGTCAAAGTTTTTGTTGCAGGGATGCTGCAGGGGTGGCCTTTGTAAAAAGTGGTTGCAGAAGCCCAATGTCAGGGACAGCAAGCTCCTAATAGGTCTGCAGTGTTCTTTGGTCTGTGGTAGAAGCCATGCTGAAGCAGGAGAAAATTGTGAGGAAGAGGAGGCAGAGAGGAGCTGATATGGACTCATAACACTTAATCACCCATCCCACCTTGACCACTCTGGGGGGCTGGGTAGAAAAGTCCAGAGAGAAATATAGTGAGGTTTAGTCTGAAGAAGAAGGGTTAGAGAAGTGTTTTTTTTAACAATTTGTCTTTGTCTACCATTACCTGAATCTACTTTACTCAACAATAAATTCCATAAATTTTCCCCAAGCTAAGTTTGTTTTGTCATTTATGGTAAATGGTGAGCAGTCTACCTATGTTTATTTTGACCCTTTAGATTTTTCTTCCAATTTTCACAGTCTGTCCTGTGGAGGAGGGCAAATAGCAAAATTCTGGGTGGGTATCCAGCTGCAGAAGTTGTTACACAACCACAATCACAAGCAAATTATTTTTCTCATTACAATAGCTAGGACCAAGAGGTTGTTCTATATAATGTCACATCATTTCCAGGGGTAGGGGGGAAGGGAGTCCCTTCTGGAGAAAAGGGCCTCCGTACAGCCAAATGAATGTGGCAGAGGGAGTGGTGGAGTAACACCAGCTCTGAGCCTGACGGAGTTGGTTAATGCCAGTTCCAAGCTGGGGGACCAGTTGGGGTGACTTGCTTGTTGTCAGGCTGGGCACCATGGAGCACCATTCACCTTTTGCTTGTGAATCGTGCTCTCCCTTTTGTACACTTTTGTTCTTTATATTTTTGCTGATACTGTTTGTTTTCTTATCCTTTTGCTGTTTCCAGCACATTTTTTTATCTCAGCTCCTGATGTTGACCCTTTCTGCCTCCAGTTCTCCTCTCCAGCCCACTCCAGGGGGAAGAGGGAGGGGGAGGTGGAGAAAGAGAGCAGCAGCGTGATTTGGTGAATCTCAGTGGGAGCATTAAACTGGGAAGTAACATTTCTAACCCACAACACTCAGTTTCCTTCCCAAAGAGTACTTGAATCTGATTGATATTACAAGTATGATATTTTTATATTCAAATTGTCTTTAGATACACATTACAGAGATTTGAAATAATTTTTTTTTTCCCAAATCCAAGTTAATTAATTTAGCTATCAGATCTTAAAATCATATTAAAATGCTATAGCCTCTTATGAAGATTTCTTAGTAATGCTGACAAAGCTAATTTCCTAATTAAATGTAGCATATCTGTAGGAACATGCCATTTTTTCTGAACTTATTATTTAGGCAGCAGTGTTATGAATCTCACAGCAGTGCTACACTCTCAAGACTACCTGTGTTTTGAATCCCAGTCATCATTATGAATTACATTCTTTGACACACTTGATTGTTCTCTTTCCCTCTCTTACTGAGTCTGGGCAGGACTGCTTATGTCTATCCCTTGTGCCCGAGAGACAGCAGAGCACTGTATGCCATTGATTCAGGCAGTTCTCTGAGACATATCTTCTAAATCATAATAATATACAAGGTTATGTCTAGCTCATCTCTACTCAGTTCAGTTTAGTAAAAGGCAAAATAGAAGAGCACCTAGTCTAAAGAAAAATCAACTGTCTCTACAAATTCCTGTGAGGTCTGAAGATTTGCTTCATGTGGTAATTCTTTTAAAGTCTGGCCTTTTCCTTTCATTATCTGCATGGAAGCTTCTGGTTGATGAACAGTATAAAGATATGGTTCTTCATATCTGATGTCTGAATATGAATTTATAAGGACTTAGACTTGACAGTTTTAACTTCAAATACAGTTCTTTACTATCCTCAGATGCCTTTTTCTCATTACTCCTCCCACAGAGTTGTTTTTGAATATAGCTGACACTATTTAACCAGCTTATTTTATCTCTTTTAAAACATTATGACAGATGTGTAAATGCTTTAACATTTACAGGTAAATATTTATTTCTTAGGGTTCTTTTTATAAGTTTCCTGTTATTTAACTATTTATGTGTGTTTTTTCTGGTGGTGTTTAACATCTAAAAATTTCTTCCACTAAGAAAACACAGTGTGAACTATCAGCTTTGAAAACAGTACAATTGAATATGTGAATAACTCTGTGAACTCACCAGTAGAACTTATTAAATAGCAATGTTTGCAGCCTCTGTAACTTGTTCAAATTCTACAGGCTACTATGTCAGAAACTTTCAAATTTCATCACATATTATGGTTTATTTATATGCAGGTAAATGCATAATTTTCCTTTTGGCCAGTTTGGACTAGATTTTTATTCAAGAGATAACATAGAATTTAACTAATTTAATCCATTTTTATGCTACAAAAAATGGAGAAGGGTTATGTATATAATGGTTTTGGATTTTAACTGCTTTCATATTATCTGAAGTCATTAATATAATTGTAGTAAAAGTCAATATTTATCCATTGACAATTCAACTCTTCCTTTTGGTGTGTTTAGAGTGTTAACTAAAGTCCTTCTCAAGGTCCAAAGTTTTAAATACTACAGATTTCATCTTTATTTTTTGAAAAAAAATTAAGAGCAAATTCAAAGCAAATCACCATTTTCTCCATACAGAATAGTGAAACTTAAAGATTTAACTAAGTACTTGAATAACAGGTCTTGAACAAAAAATATGGAATGGGAATTGGCTTACTTATGTACTTTTCACCTCCAGATACAGAAATTTAAAATATTTAACATCCTGAGAATTCCTTAGTCTCTTACATGTGTCTCTCTTTGGAGTTTTATTGGAAATATGAGGACAACTTTATGGGCAGTGGAGATAGAGGTCTTCACAACAGTTTTTTGTAACTTCAACTCAAAGAAAACACTATCTATGAACTAATTCTCCTTTTTGGCATTTAGAGAGCATAATGGTGAGTGTTGTGGTTGTGTGTGGAACTCCAAGTCCATCTACCTGGTAAAGTTTAATATTACTGACAGCCCAGTAATACAAAACAGGAAAATTTATGCTTACATTTTCTAAACTAAAAGAAATACCAGAGGAAAATTCAGCTGCATATGCAAAGACGGTGATTATAATCCTAGACTCTTTGTGGTACCCAAAACTGTGTGAAAGAGCCCCTAATTATTTATTATATTTTTATCCCCTGTGAAGGTGTCTTGTATGTCACTGAAGAAAAACAAACAGTACAGTGAAGCAATGAGAGAAGGAGACTACAATAACGTGTTTGTGAGTGTGTTTGTACTTATATGAAGGAGGCAGTGACAGCTATCTTCAGCTACGAATTTAAAAGTGAGTGATAGGTAGTTGGAATATGTAGTGAAAGATGTTGGTAAATCACTTCAGTAGTAATGCATTCTGTGGACATAAGCCAGTCATTGACCATAATTGACTTCAAGTATTTTCAATTCTGCTGTTTCCAGAACATGGGTTATATATCAAAGTCAGAGTCATCATAAGGGAAAATGTAAAACATTGTATTATTCTTACTAATTTTGAGACAAATACTTCCATCTTTTGGTTAAATAGTGTTTATCTCAGTGGTGACTGATTCTGCAGAAGTTTAAGCCTGTCTTGTATGATTATGTCAGCAGAATATTTTTATTGTTTTGGTGGGCTAGCCCTGGCTAACAGCCAAACACCAACTCAACCACTTATTCACTCCCCTCCTCTGGGGAGACTGGGACATAAATTAGGACTAAAAATCTTCTGTGCTGAAATAAAGACTGGAGACTGTTTACCAAATACTGGGAGAAATTTATTTTATTGTCATTTAAAATAGATTTGGATAGGGAGAAAGCAAGGCAAACAGTAAAACAAAACATTTCTTTCCCACTCTCTGAAACTTAATTTCAGACATTCACACAAATTTTCTTACTCTCTCCCTAAGTAGCAGGGTAAGGTGTAGGGAGAAATAGATATTAGTAAATCATCTTTGCCATTCCCTCCTTGTCACAGTTTTCCTTTGCCCTTTTGTGTGTTTTCCCACGGGCTGTAATCAATCATTCTGGGCAAAAAGAAAAATCTGCTCTGGAGTGTGTTCTCCTACAGACTACAATTCTTCCAGGAAATAACCATCTGCTCCAGCCTGGGTCCTCTCTTCCTCCCCCTTCCCTCTTCTTCTCCTCTGCCTTACCTTCTACCCCTGGTGTTCTCTCTTCCTTTCTTCTCTGCCTCTACAGCATTCTTTTTTCCTTTCTTGAACATGTTGACCCAGAGGGGCCATGAGGGTTCTGCAGCAGGTCCATAGTGGAACCAGCTGGAGCTAGGTCCTCCTGACACAGGGAAGCCCACCACATCTTCACTCACAGGCCACCCTTGCAGCACCTGCCACTAAAACTTTACAACATAGACCTGACGATTTTGTTCAGAAGAAAAAATTCACTTGAGAGCAATTTTGGCTTTTCCATCTTAAGATCCTACTTCAAAAGCCTCTAACATTTCTCTCATACTTGTCAAACCTTTTGACAAAAACAATGAATAGCAGAGATTTTTCTAAGGGCCCTCCTACTTCAAATATGGGCCATATGGTTAATTCAAATGGTGCTTCTTGGTTTTCTATTTGATGTCTCCTTGAAAATCTAAAATTCTGTTTTCTTATTTCCTTCTTTTGAAATCCTGATCTTTTTTAAGATTTTATGAAGAAGAAATAATAATTCTTGACCAGGTTTTGGGTTGTTGGATTTTTGTTTGTTTGCTTTGTTTCTGAGGCTTTTTCAGTTTTGGTTGGTTGATTTAGGATTTTTTGTTTTTTAGATGAATAATAAATATGAGATCTTCTTACATGCATGGATATTCATTAATAATTACTGTCCTTAGGTCCACACACATTGGATCAGATTTCAACTACTTTTTATTAGTTAATCCAATGGTAAATTTCTAGATCAATTATGGAACATTTATGTAAAATTTTATTACATTTCTCATAACATATCATATTTCTCAGAATATAAAACTAATACCAATAAAATTCTCATAAATTATGATTTACACACATAATTTACCTACATGCAATTAAATCTTTTAAAGTCATCTGCTTGTCAGTAGATTTCAATGTTGAAGTACTTGACAGCAGGGGAAGATGAAAGATATTCTCTTCTGGCATTTTTGTTGTTTCATTTTTGTCTTTCTATTTTTAATAGAAAAAGAAATTTTTTTTGTTAAAATTACTTGAAAATTCAATATTAGTTCCTCTGTGTAAGCAACAGGGTGAGAGCTTTCTGGGTTTTAATTTGGTCACCACTAGAATAGTTGTTCCAGTGGTAGGTGAACTATCAATCCATTAACTAAAAAAATTATGTTTAAATTTTTTTCTCTATTTCATTGAGATATTCATTTCAGCATGAAAGCAGCAGAATATTAACCTTCACAATTCTTAAATGTTGAGAGGATTCTTGAACTTGTAGGCACTGGTTTCAAAATGTCATAACAAGGAGAAAAGCTGTTTTCAGATGTTAGTATCACGTTGTTCAGAATATCAATTCATTTTACATAAATCAATAACTGCATTAAAATAAAAATTAAAGAGGAATAAAACCCTGCACAATAACCCTAGGAAATCTGCTGGAGAAGTCAAAGTCTTCCTCTTCTTGTCTTTTGTCTATTTCTTTTGTCTCTGGATTTTGCTGTACAGAAATTTAGTTTCGGAAGAAATGAAGTAGGCCTTCCAGTGAGGTCCTTTTCCCCAAAAAACTTACTAGCTTGACTAATTTTTTTGACATTTTTGCTTTTTAAGGTGAAGAACAAATTGAATCACCTTATTTTATTTTCCATTCAACATAGTTCTGTAATAGATTGTTAGCCACATAGTGTCAGTAAAATTCTGTCCTCCTTACCTTTATCTCTAGTTGTGTTTTAAGAGTGTACTCCATATATCACTGTAAGCACCTACAAAAGTTTTGTCAAGAGAAAGTTTTCAGGTTCTGAATATCAGTGATGGGGGCTTCCACTTGGTACTATCTTCCATGAGTAAAAGTGTCAAAATGGATCCTTAGAAATAAGCAATAACTAAATAATCAAAAATGTTTACATTACCTTTTGCTTATATTAAATGGAAACATTTTCCCTTTTCACATCAGTACATTCTACAAGGATAAAAATGTGCATGGTGGCATGCTTGATAACTGCTAAGAATTCAGCCATAGAATGCTTATTTTGAAATATTATTTTTTCTATAGAAAGAAAATACAATGAAACAAAAATAAAAGGTAAATAAGCAAGTAATCTGAATAGTTTAAGATCCAGAAATAAAGCATACAACAAACACTAGACCAAAATCTTCTTTTCTCTCAAAAAATGTAGTAACATTTTTGAATATTTAATGTTCTGTTAGTTCCCTTCTACCTGCATAAGAGCTATTAGTACTAATACAAATTGCAGCTTCTGAAGCCTCAGATGTTGCATTCAAAGCTCATTTTCTGATGTAATTAAAACATGGCTTTTTGGAAAAGTGATTTACTTTATTTTCTAAAACACTCCTCACAAGGATGCTTTGACATAATTAAGTCAATAACATTACTTAGAACCTCCATATAAAGGTAATTATTTCATTGTCAAATATTATGGTGATAAATGTAGACTAATGATGTAATTTGCTTCAATTAAAGTTGTTCTATGAAAATGGTATTTCTGCATATAAACCTTAAAGGCTTATGATTTCTCAAAGGCAGAAATTAAGGAAAATAAGTCCATGGCTTGGTAAGAAATTGATTATCTGTGCACTTCCCCCCATTTTGGGGAATTTAGGATGGGTATTTTAAAATTAAAACACTACCCTCCCTGTGGTTCCAAATGCTTTCCCTCCCCTCAGTCCACAAAATTAAGCAGAAAACAAACTGCAAGCTCATGTTCTGTTTCACATACTGAAATAAATAGTGCACTTTAATTATAGGGGTATAACCCACTCTGGTGGACTCAATGTCATGCCTAAGACCTTTGCACAAGGAAGATACTATGCCTGAAATTTAATAGGAATAGTGACAAGCTTTTGGCAAGTCTCATGTGGGATTACAACATGCCACATGTAATGCTCTCTGAAATATGAATTACTGTTTTTCTGCTAGAGGTGCTTAAATATCTTAAACTGACAAGTCCTAGAGCTGATCCAGACTTCAGCAGTTCACTGTGTGTAGCTCCAAATTAAGACACTGTGGCATTAAAATTGGTCTTCTATCTTGAAGCATATTTCACGTATGCAGATATGCTCTGATTTATTTTATAGAATCCCTTGTCCTGGGTAGTCCCTAACACCAGAACAGCCCTGGAAAAAGCAGTACAAGCCTCTCTCAGTTAGCTGGGGCAGACTTGGCCAGTTGGAGGTGGTTGTAGATGGCTGGAGCTGGTTCCCCCAGTTCTCATGTTGCCCCCCAAGACAGAACTGCTGCTTACTCAGGGACAGTAGCCTGAGAGACTGTGGGGTGGGGGGAACAATAACTTTGTGTCATGGGACTGGTGGGGAAACTTCCACCACTCCTACTGGGCCCCCAGGGCAGCCAGGAGTTGGTGGTGTGAGTGAGTGAGAGATGCACCCTTGAAGGAGGTTAGCACCAGTAAGGGACACATAACACCTGAGAAGAAGGACTTTGTGCTAGTAATGGCTTCTGTCTGGCAGCAAGAAGGGTAGAAGAATCAGTGAGGATGATGAAGGGATAAAAATATTGCATACAGTGATGTCAAAACACACTGTTTTCTTTATACCTCTTAAAATATCATTTTATTGTTTATGAGATTTCCTGAGGTCATGGCTGGGGACCAGATATAAATACAAGCCAAGTTGTTCAGAGATACCTGAAGAGTCAGAAATCAAAAGAGAGCAGCCAGAGACTTTCCCAGGTACTGCTCACAGACTATTTCAGGTAAGGCAACAGCACAACTATGTCCAGACCCCCATTACAAAATTAAGTGGATAGAAGAGTTCTTTCAAGAATTACATGTGCTTGCTATTTGCCTTCTGAAATGCAGCTGTCAGAGAAGAAATTGGAAAGACTCAGAAGTTTCTACTGCTTATCTGTTACCTGATATCTCCTGCTGAGGAACTGGACCATGTTTCAGATAAACTACAAGAAAAGGCCAAAATGCCAGACACTTTCCAACTAAAGAATTGTAAAACCTCAAATTTCTATTTCACATATTACCATAGTTCTTAGTTTGGAAGATCTTGTTGTTAAAGCTTAGAATCTAGGAAAGTAGAATTTAAAGAATCAGAGAAGTGTTTCCAGATTTGAGTCCACATAGCTTTTTAATTCCCTTTTTTTCTTCCTAAACTATTTTTGCTTTAAACCATCTAGTCAGCCTATCATTCCTAATTTGGAATGATGACCTGAATGTAAGTTATTTACTACCACCCACCCCCTTTTTTGTTTTTTTTTCCCCAAATAACAACTGTTGAACAACATCTCTCCATTCCCCTAAGCACTGGCAATCCTATTCAAAGCTAATCAGAAGTGTGACCAGCATTTTGAGATTATTCTCCTCTGCTCCAGCCTGATGAGCCCCCACCTACAGAACTGCATCCAGCTGTGGGGCCCCCAATACAAAAATATATGGGCTTGTTAGAGAAGGTTGGAAGGGTGGCAACAACATCATCAAAGGGCTGGAGCACTTGTTTTAGGAAGAAAGAGAGAGTGGGGATACTTAGCCTGGAGAAGGGTTCAGGGAGACCTTATTGATGTCTTTCAATACTGGAAGAGAATTTATGAGAAAAACAGAAAGAATTTTTTACTAAGGTCAGTACTGACAGGACAAGGGAATTTAAACTGAAAGAAGTTAGATTTTGATTGGTTATATAGAAGAAATTTTTACAGAAACAGTGTGGTGAGACAGCAGAACAGATTGCTTGGAGAAGCTGTCACTGGACTTGTTCAAGGTCAAGTGGGGTGGGGCTTTGAACAACCTGGTCAGGTAGGAGGTGTTCTTGCCCAAGGCAGAGAGGGTTGGACTAGATGATCCTTAAAGGTCCCTTCCTACACAAGCCATGATTCTGTGATATGACTACTGATTAAGCTTTTATGTTTATAACAGTGCTAGTCTGTAAAATTTGTGACAGGAAAGACTGTGAAACATGCAAAGATGTTTTAAGAAAAGATGAATTAAATTTGTAAACTGAATTTGAACTAGAAAAATAAACAAAATCAAACAAAGCAGAAAAGAAATGCATCTCTGTTTTTTGTCACATTTAAAGCATCAAAGATAGAGACAAACTGGAGATAGTACAGTGAAGAGCCACTAAAGAGCACATGTCATGAAGAGTGGCTGAACAGTGTGAGGAAGAAATATTTAGAAGGTGATTTAATAGTAGTCTTGTACTGCTTAGAGAGTACAGAAAAGAGCGTTGTGCTCATTTTGAGGGTGCAGTGAGAGAGCAAAGGACAGAGACCATAAGGTAATCAAAAGGAAATTCTTATAACATAAAGGGGTGGGGGCAACAAAGCAAACAAAACACACTATGAAAAGTTAAGCAATGGAATGGTTTGTCTGTAGAAACTGTGGAATTTTCATCTTCAGAGAAGTTCAGTGTACAGCTAGATAAGACTTTGAATAATCTGATCTAATCTTATGGATAGCTGGGTTTTGAGCAGGAGGTTCAAAGAGAGGACTACCTTCAGTAGACCCCTTCAGAAAGGTTGTTTTCTTTCTGTGATTTTATAATTCAATATTTTTTTCTGTAGGTGTAACTTAAATTATAGATAAAGGCAGCAAAAAGTATCAGTGGGGGAAAAAATTCCATGGGCAGCAGCAGTAAAGTCAATAATCATAAATTTCTTAATATGTGTCCAGAGGAAGTGAAGTAGTAAGGTTAGCAGAGATACGAGGTAAGAAAGAATAAAAAAAGGCATTAATAATTCATATACACTATGCAAATAAATTTGTTATGTGGCAAAAAAAATCTGGTTATCTTAACAAAAAAAATATTTTATATTTAACTGGTTGAATAGTAAACATTCTAAAAGCAAAAAAACCAAAAACAAACAAACAAGCAAATAAAACCGAAGTCAACAGACCACTGGCCAAAAGGCTATTAAAAGGACGTATCAATAGAAAGAGTTGATAAGAATGCCTGATATAGGATTTGGGAAACGTGTTGTGTATTGAAAAACAGATGTAATTTGCCCATAATAAGAACTGACTCGGCCAATGTGCAAAGTATATAAAAGAATGGATACTTTAGTCTTTCTATAGTACAAGAATAAAAGTTGTCATTAGAAATGGATCCACTATTTCCTCATCTAATTTGCAAAACAATCAGGAGATGGAGCTGCTATTGCTTAATTTGAAGGCATATGTGGGCCTCAAAGTATGTTTTACTTTGTCCATACATGTGATAAAAATTTGACACTGCTGGTACAAAATAGTTTCTATTTTGTGGTAGTGGTGCATATCTGAGTTTAAAAAAACCAAACCAAAACAGAAAACTGCTGCTAGAGATGGAAGTTTGATTGAAATGGAAATCTGATGGAAAAGGGATATGTGATAGTCACCTTATACAGTGGAAGTTTAAAGCAGACAATCCTTGGATTCCTCTCTTAAAGTTCCCTTTTTTTGCTCTCTGAAATTTGCTGTTTATCCATCTATTACTTGAACAAGGTCAAAATGTTCCTAAAATGCAAGAAATTAAAGAATTACTATGAAGCTCTGCAGCACATCCATAAAAGAGTGGAAACTGTGAGCCTCATCCTAAAATATAATAAGGATATAAAGAAATCTAATATTTACAATGGCAAGACTGACTGTGTAGAATTATGTGGGGAGTACATTTTTTAGTGTAACATGAAATGTGTCTCAATCAACCCATCATATTAAGTTAAATTATGTATGATAGAAGAAGTGCTTCATAAATTCAGAAGGGACTTTAGTATTTACCTCAACAGGAGGAAGCTTGTAATTTGTTTGCAAAAATGAGTGAAAAAAGCTCCACTTATTTTACTTTTTACCATCTTTAAATGATGGATCAAAATCAGCAAAATTTTTTAATAGCACTCCTAAAGGTCCTTGTAGATGCATTATAAGAAAGGGTGAGTCGTTGTCCAGAAATAAAAAAAGGCTCTGTAAATCTGTATATATTCTGTTATCATTTAGAAAGAGACATTTTGATTAGAAGTAAAAATGTCAAAAACACCACACCTGAGGAACAATCCTTTTACTTTTAAAAGTTCGTGTCAAAAATCTAGGGAGTAGAAAGCAAAAAACATTCACATGGAAATTATTGTTTTTTTGAAAATATATATTTTTACTGAAATCAACAAAATGTTTGTAAGAATTTCATTATTTTGAGCTTTGTTTCTAGGATACAGTGTGGTAGTTTCACTAAAATAGTATAAACTGAAAGTAAAGTTATTTTTTAAATAATGATTCTTCACTGTCTTTTCAAACATAAACTTGATTTTATAATTGATAATGTTCATTGAACGATAAATTGAAAATTTAATTTGATGTCTTGGTTACACTGATGAGTTCATATAAACAACAGAGGTACCACAAAACACTGCATTTTCCATGCAAAAAAAATTAGAGTACACCCAAGAGGATGAGCATTCTAAAATGTTTAAAGTACAAAAACAATAATTTAGAAAGGAGAAATGGCAAAAAGTACCTTTTCTGTCATCTGAATAATATAGTATGACTCAAGCATGCAAGAAGACTGTTTAAAGGAGATAGCACTGTGTAAGTGGTACCCATTTTAAGTGTCTTCAAGGTAATCATTAATTCATTAAAAGATGTGCTACCATTGTTTTAGAACGATGAACTGAAAGAAATTTTGGCATTTCCTTGTCCTAAGTTAGAAGTAGCAGACAGCTATATTATGCAATGTCTTTAAATATATATATATATATATATTTAAATATATATTTATTATATTTATCTTTAAAATATATAATAGATGCATTGGTATGAAAAATGGATGGAAACAAACTAAAAATATAATTCATGAATGGAGATTTTTCTGTATATTCTGTATTTTGTATTTGGAAAAATGGGAAGAATTATTGTGTTCCTCTACAGTCATGAGTATTTGTTCATTGTTTTTTTTGCTTGCAGGACAGTTAAAGCAAATGTCCTAGGTTAAAAATTTTGAGAGGCCATATGAAAGTTATAAAAACACTAAGAACACTACAAAAAGTTTACTAATCTAGGTAAAAAACATATGTAAATATTTTCATTTGTATGCCATTTCAGTGAAAAAAAATAAAAATTATCAGCTACAGAGGGGCATGGTTTTCCTTAAGTAACTTTTGAGAAGAGATTAAAGACATGCAATGCACAAACTACATACTGCAGTACTGTAGGCAGCCAATTATTTAATTAAGTTAATAATTTAGTAACTGATATTAATTTTTGCACTAACTGGAAAAAAATATTCCCAGGTGATTGGATCTGGGCCTAAATCCTGAGAAGTGAAAGAAACAGAATTCTGCCAGATCACCTTTATCTTTTCAAATTTAATAAAGAATGGAAAAAAGGAAGGAAGGAAGAAAGAGGAAACTTCATTCTTGATGAAATCTGGAAGACTGAAAGCAGTTCATGACAAATGTAAAAAAATCAGCAAAAAACAAAATTAAGAAGATAAATTCTAGCAAAATGTGATTGTTTTGAGATTTTCAGTTAGCTAAGGGCATCGCTATGATACTCATGAAGGTTTAACAACACAAGGACACTTGGCATACTTTGAAATTTGAAGAAACATTCATACACATTTTTGTACTGTCAGGCTTCTTAGATAATGGCTTATTACTGTGAAAAATACTTGCAGACAGTTATGTACACATAGCCTGGAAGACTGTTCTCTGTCATTATATTTCTTCAGTGGAACTATTTTTAAAACATGTTGTTTATTAATAACCTATTTATTGTATGAAAGGGAATGTACCTTTAAGATACCCTCCAGTTTAAGTTATAAGGTGTATTATATAATGTGAACTCTCATTTTATGCCATGCTGATTTTCTGAAAAAAAATCCACTGAAATTTACTTCTCTTGGCTTTTTCGACTTTGATAACTAAAGTTCTAATCAACAATTAGCAAGCAAAAATGTCCTTTGTGACTACCCATTATGAAGATTTTAGTTATCTAAAAAACATTCATTGAGGGTAGAGACCTAAGCAATATACTGACATTTAAAAATCCTTAAACACTATGTGGGTATTGTTTCAGAAAGAGCCTTCTGTACTCAAATGACAGAAGAAAAAGGAAAAGAGATGGGAAGGTGATGTCTGTGATTATACCATCCTGCAATATCTCTCCTCATCTGTATTTGTGGCATGCTTTGTGATTTCACAGTGTTGCCAGTTTGGGATTGATTTGCAAACTAGAAAAAAAAAATCTTTTTAGTCTTCTGGGGAAAAATATAGTGGGAGAATTGAGCAATGCCTTAATGCTCAAGTAAAAAACAGGAAGAAATTTCAAACATAAGTAAAATTGCAAATAGAATTACAATATAGTATACATATATCCTTATTTCATTCTGTGGGAAATCTTGATTAAAATTCTTTTTTACTGCGACCTAATGCCAAAAACTGACAAAGAAATAGAAGAAACTGCAAAGAAAGTGCAACCCAGCACTCAAGGGAAAGGTTTGATGAGAAAGAACAGCATTACTACCATAGCAACAATCTGTCGTGTACACAGTTTCTGAGGTTTAAATGTAGCTTTATCAATTTAGTGGGTGAGGGAGGTGCCCAGCTGTAGTATTTTTATGTCTAAATCTTAAACTTAGGTTTCCAGCTTTGGAGATACATTTTTTTCTTGGTATTAAATCTTTTCCACTGAAAGGATGTTAAATTGGTTCACTGTAAAAAATAAAACAGGTCTAATAAAACAGGTGGATTTAGGTAATGAAAAATTGTAGTGTAATAGAGACCAATTACTGCTTAAAAGAAAAAATAAAAAACGATTGTGTTGCTGTTATAGTAATTAAAGGAAGTGAGCATCTAGTGTATGAAAGATGAGCTGAAGAGATTAAAACGGAATCTAATCTCATAAGAGGTGAAAAGAAGGGCAGAAACAATGACAAACCACAAGGTGGGAAATGGTTATGGGTCAGTGCATCGGAGTCACATGAATTCATACATGAAGCTTGGATATTTTTGTCTATTTATCTCCATGAAAAATGTGTGTACATGTCATTCATATACATGCTGCACAACTTCTGGAACAGTGAGCCTGAAATAGAGGATATGCTATAATTATAAAACACTCTGGAGAGCTGTGAGTCAGTTCTGCAGGTCATCTAATACATCAAAGGGGTATCAGACTTACTACACCAAAGCAATCCAAACTCACTTGGAATTTATAGTATACTAAATGCATCCCCAATGCATCAATACATTAAACTCATTAAATCCATGCTGTGCTTTTCACATTATTGGAAGTTTCAGAAAAATAAATTCAGATTCAAAACACAAGATTAAAAATCACCTTTCACAACATTATCTGTAGTCTTCCCCACACCTGTTGATTGCTGAGTGTTGAATAGAAAATTAGTGTTTTGGCCATGAAAGATACTAGTCAAGAAGACATGCAAAATCCCATATAACAAGTCTGAGCCTACACTTCGGGATAAATAATTGCCAAAATTAATCCTTATTCCTGTCTTGTAAATGTGATGAAGTGTACAAAAAAAGTGCCTCTGTGTGTGTGTGCATGCACTAGCATCTGTATGCATAAATTAACTGACACACAGGACTGCTTAGTGTGAATATTTTGTGATAAAATTGCAAGGCAACATTCTAAATTGAAGTGACAACAGATTTTTTTAGAAGAGAGCAAATCAAAACCACAGATGGAACCTGTACCATTTTTTAAAGCATTACATTTGAACTAAAAGACAGCTTTGAGTTGTTGTAAGATACAAGCCAATTTGCCCTGCAAGGCCAAGTAAGTATTTTTAATCATGAAATCTGCTAAAGGAATGAAATAGTTTCCTCTTGTTCTTCTCTCTATATACATTATAAATAAAAATGAGGGAAATAGTCCTTGATTTTGATCCTCTTTCTGCTACTGAAATAGTTTTTATAAAGATGAAATATTTTCATGGCAAAAATAATCTCAATGCTTTTTTAAAAGTTCATTTTTTTCAGAATAACAATTTAATTAATTGTGTACAAGGAACACTTAGATTTGCTTTATTGAATACTCTTACAAAACTGTGAACCTTGTTTTGGTCCATACACAGAAATAGGTCTATATAGATTCATTGGTATACAAAGTACAGCTACATGTCTCCAAATCCTATTATATTAGGCTATGTGGGAATTAATTTCTCTTTTATTTTCTCAGCTTTTGCTTTAGACAAATATCCAGAGTTTTTGTGGATGATTATACTTTTACCATTAACGTTTTATCATTGTAGCATAACTCAGCCTGGATAGAGATAAATTCTTTAAGGTCAGTTGGTATAATCATCCTTAAGAAATACATGCTTCTCTGAGCAATCCAATAATGTCTATAAGCTAACTGGAAATATAAGAAAGATTTAATTTAAATACACCTTATTTTTTTTTTACCCAGGACAAGGTACAACCAGTGCAAAATTAAACAATAATACTCATCATCATCATTATCATCATCATCATCATCATCTACAGTAATATAAAAAGAAAATAATATGATAACATAGAAGTCCTGTATCAATCCTGGTTTTATGTCACTGGTTATATTCTCTGACTCAGTGACCTTACTTGTGTCAAGTCAGAGTGCTACACCCCATCTTATGGGATGTCTCACAATTGTACTCCTACTGCTGCAGCTGACTTTTTGTATCATTGGATCCACATTTCCATATTTTCCTTATTTTATGCCATATTCTGTTGGATTTTCTCTTATGTGACTATATATGATATGCAAAGCTATCTATTATCTATCTATCTATCTATCTACATACCTACCTACCTACCTACCTACCTATCTACCTATTTCTTTAGAATGTTGAATTTTACATTTTTCTAGACTTGTTCTCAAATTTCCATTCTGAAACTCATGGAACAGTATTAGTGGGTTTCTCTGATGTCCCACCCAGGATATTTTTGGACACAAACCCCAATTATCTGATATATTTATCTGTCATCTGTTTGACCAAAGAACACATCTCATTTACGCCCCATTTACTTTTTGTGACAGGTAGAAAAAGAGAACTACAAAGACACTTCAAATTACAATTTTCAATCAAAATGCATATGAAAGAAAGAAATTGGAGTAATGTAGATAGAGGTGTAAAATTCCTGTGGATCACAAAATTCTTATATATATATATATATATATATATATTTATATATTTATATAGGAGGTGTTTTGCCATTTCCACTCACTGTCAATATCTTTTTTATGTTTGCTGTTCATTAGCACTTCACACAGTACTCGTTCATCTTCCTGTCCAGCTATTCCAAAAGACAGATAATTCTGTTTCTGTTGAAAACCTATTGAAAAAAATGTTGTTCCTGTGAAGTGAGATTCCAATTCTCTCTAACATTTTATTAAGACCAGGTGTTGATGTTTAGAATACTCATCAGAAGGGTTTATTTAAAGAGGGAAAGAAATAGCAAAGCAAATCAGGCCTTCAGTATAAAGTGACGTGGTTTCTAACAGTTTGAACAATTTCCATCTTTGGATTCTTGATTTAATAAAATGTAAAATAGAGGAGATAATCAAGGTCAATAGGGTTAATCCTCATGGAACCTGTGACAGCGATGCATGTCAAAAGTGCTCCTAGATAAAAAGGCAAAGGAAGGAAAAAAAAAAAAGAAAAAGAATGTAGAGTAAAAGTGACAAAACACAACAAGCTGCAAAGCATCATAAATTAGTCCCATGATAAAGGGGGAGGAAATGAAATGTCTTTTCCTGCTTCTGTTCAAACACTAGCAAGGTGAAATATGACTTCTGGAAACTCATTTCAGACTGCTAAAATATTTTCACTTTACCAGCCCCTCTGCCTAGTGGAGTATGGACAATTACTTACTATGGTATGATCTCTTTCACTCCCTCCAATCCATTCTAAATAACTATATATTCTTCCTACACACCCTTCAGTTGTGATCCCCAGAAAGAAGAAAAATGAAAACAGAATGGGGAAGGATGTAAATAATTTTTTCATTAATCTCAAGAGATTTTATCTTTTTGCAGAAACTACTAAATTGCTGCAGGAAACAGTATAATGTTTTCCCAGTTTCTTTCCATGGATATATTTCCCCAGCAAAGGAGGTACTCCACCATATTTTGGATTCCCAGTGCCAAGCCATTTCCACCTATTGTGGTTCAAAGGAGCAGAAGAAAAAACAAGTGAGTCATAGACATTGAAATAAGAGAATGGGTATGGGTTTTCAGCTCTTGAGGCTAGAGGCATTCTAATTTCCTTCCAGTGAGACCCAAGGGTGCATCTTCATAAATTCTCCTTAGTCTGAGCTAGAAGGGACAAAAAAATGTACAAGCAGGTGAGATCTGTGATGTATACTAACAGCACTCCCCATCCAGTGGAATAGGGACCAGGACTGCAAGAGAGCATGCATGGTCCACAGTTAAGAGGTCACCAAAGAGTTGAAAAAAACAGAAAATGTCTCTGAAGACTTAACAAAGACCATGAATTCCTCCACTGTATAAATGATACTGCTAAGGAATTTTGTGCTAGAAGAAATAACATATCCCAAAATGCAAATATCGCTTTGAGAAGAAAAATCTACATTTATATTATTTGGTTTCTACAAGCTCCTATATATGTGAAAGAGAGTAATTTCCTATGCTGGATGATTATCGTAATTAAAGTGTGCAGAAGAAAAAATGAATGAAAGCAAAAGCACCACAGAATATTTTTAAGAATACAGACATGAAAAACATAAACTTGTTCTAAATGTGAAGTACCCAGTGTTATGACTCACTTTGTGATTCAGACAGCACTTATTATGTAAGACTGTTTATATTCCCTTCCAAACTGTTTATGTTCTCTTGTTACCTTTTTCATGGCCTTTTATTTGGCTTATACCCTTAAAAAAGTGTATAATTTATTCTGTAAAACATACTAGTTGGTTGTACCAATTAAAGATAACATTCTATGTCTCTCTTTGTCTGTTTATTTATGTAGGGATCGACTAATTCAAAATATATGGAGAGATGTTGCATTGACCCAACAGCTCTCTGCTCCCAAGCAAATCATCTAGTTATTTTTCAGTGATGCAATCCATTAATTTTATGTGACTCCTACATTCCTGACTGTATAATGATCCAGTTTCACACAGAGGAAATGGTAAAAACTTTTCTCAGAATGCCTTGTAGACTGATGGTTAAGACCTTTCCTGGACTTCAGGGAAGTTGAATTTTCTCTGGGTTTTGGAGAAAAACAGAACTGAGGTTTCACATTTCTGAGCACAGAACCCTAGGAGATTTCTGTTGTATAACTGATGGATACCAGCAATGGCTACCTTTGATAAATGAACACATTCAGTTCAGTGCCTACTGAAGGACACTCATCAATATCGAACATTTCTTTCAGTTAGCTCTAGGCAGTGGTTCATTTAACACACAGACTGTTAGGCTTATGCTTTGGATTAGTCTGACTTAATGGACTATCAGAGAAACCCAGGTGCATTCAGCTTACAGGGTGTCATGCAACTCATGTGCTTAAATATTAAGTCAAGGCTAGTTTTCTTTTTAAGCAAAAGGAAACACCAGAGCTTCCAAATAGAAAATAATTCCATCCTAAAATCGCTATCCAAAGTAACTTTGAGAAATCTGTCTCTGTAAAAACTGCTTTCCTTTTTTAGCTGTCTAAAATTAACTGACATGAATTGTTTGGTTTTGGTGGTTTGGAGTTGTTTTTTTGTTTTTGTTTTTTTTTTAAGTACAATGCCTAACTTGTATGTTCCACAGTTTGAGTCTAAGTATGATATAACTAATCTTAAACCTTAAAACGAAGTTTCTGATAAGCAAGATCTAATATCATTTCAGTTATACAAGGTACACAAATTCACTTCCAGCTCAAAACAGAGCAATGTGGCAGAGAGATAACTTAAGTAGCTGCTTGTTCATAACCTCAGGCCTACAGAGAGATATAAGACGCAAACCTCTGGTCTTTAAATCTGTAGTTTGCAGACTGCTTAGTACCTATTTGCTCACATTTTTCTTGTTGATAGTTTTGGCTTTTGAATTTCAGTATTACTGGAGTGTTGTTGACCTTAACAAAAAAACCCAAAAACTATCTTACAGAAAAATTCAGGTTTTACTGGCTTCTGTTTCATTAGTTGCTGTTTTTCTGACTATCTATATCTGTGGTGTCTTCTCTTGTTCATTTACTGTATCAGTCATGTCCTCATTTTTCATTGTCTCAAAACTAGTTACAGTATTCATCAACAGCAATCAAATCCCTGATGAAATCTGTATCTCTTTGTTTCAAAATTACTGTTGTTGGTCATTGAAAGGGAGGGCTAAGTAAGAGAAAGAATCCAGTATGTGATTTTCCCATTAAAGCACTATGGAGTCTCAACAGAAAGAATTGTTTTACTTTGAAATTATTCTAGGACAAAGTGCAATTTTATTATAAAAAGCAAATATGTTGTTTATGCATTAAACAGATACTTTATTTACACTGATAAGTTTAAAGGAGTGATTCATTTCAGATTTACATGCACAAAATATCAGGCAATTTTCATTTCAGCTATTAACATAGTTTATAATTGCCTTTGGCTGAAAATATCTTTATCCTTAAAGGCTTGACTCTGTTTTAAACTTATTATGATATTTGTCAATATTCACTGACAAATAAAGCAGATAGGTACAGAAAATAAAAAAAAAAGAGATCTTTTATGGGATTGCATGACTTTTAACTTTAGGTTGTTTGCACTGAATTACATAACATAGTTTATTTATCTTTTTCATTTAAGAAAACACCCAAATTCATGTCTGGATAGACCTGGGAAAAGGGAAAACTATAGATATTTTGGGGTTTATGTTTATAGCTAAAAACAATTATTATACACGTGTATGTGTGTATATATAAAGTAAATTTTGGTTAGTCTTTTAGTTTTTTTAAGGTGCTCTTTTTTTAAATCAATGCACATGCCAAAGGTATTACTACAGTCTTTTCCTGAAGAAGTCATTCTATAGGTATTATGATAATAATTCAATGAAGAAAGCATTGTAACAGCTTCAGGTGCATGAAAGTTTCTCCAAAAAACGTGTCCTATAATTTTCATTTACTTATCACTGTTACTTTGAAACATACGTGATTATTTTTTTTTGTGTTATAATGTGGAACCATCACTGGTGAAAGGAGTAGCAGATTTCAGGACTTTTGGTCTATTCCATTTAACAGATGGAATTTTTCTCTTTTACTTGATGGTTCTCTTCCATCCTTTTATCTGTCCTGAAGACTGGCACATTTCTTTTATTCTTAATTCTATCTGATGACTCTTTCATTAAGAGGGAAAAAAGGACTAAAAGATCCTGTAAAGCATTTTTCTGAGCCAATTAGAGTTTTGCTACTAAACCACAATGGCAGAACAGGTGTTTTAGCAGTAATTGAGCTGTTGCTGTTGCACATATTGGAAATTTTTCTGTCAGTTGTGGGGGCTGAAAGGAAGGAAAAATAAAAGTAAAAAACCAGCTAATTAGAAAGCCACTGTATATTCACTTGATTTTTCTGGTCATGATGAGAGGAGGGGCCTGAAAAAATGTATTTGTAGCAGAGAATTTAATTGATTTTTGTGTTCTGAAGTAATCATTCTCCTTTCTCTTCATGGCCAGTCAGTGTATGGAGTAAAATAAACTCTAGGAATTATATCTTATGATTTTTCATCATTGTCCTCTTTCTAGTTTTTTTGTGGATTTTTAATTTCCTGGTGTCCTACTGTAGGTACTTGCTTTATATAAACTCTTTTAAATTTGCTCCAAATTTAACTTTTCGTTGCACATGAAAAAACATCTGTCTTTTTCTAAATTTAATTTTGGTTCATAGGATTTTAAAGGAAACTTTTGAAGTAGTTTACTTTTGCCTGCAGCTGACTTTCTCTCTTTTTTATTATTGTAGCAGTATTTCTGACTTATCAGGCAAATAAAAGAGAATAAAATATTATCACTGTAATTATCAATGAAGAAAAACAATGAAAGTCCCAATTAACTCTGTAATTTTATTAATTACTATCTAGAATAGGTATGTGCTTTCCACATTATTAGAAAGAAACAGAATAGGACTGAACGTAAATTAAGAAAAAGGAAATTCTGTGGTGTTGCTTCATAAGCAAGCCTGATTAAAAAAAAATTATCCTTTCAATATGTCCTGGGGAGACTATTATGGAGATTGGTGTGGCTGAGGAAGCAATTGAAAAGTAACCCCATCTTGGTATGTTCCTTAAAATCAAATTATTTTCATTTTTATAAATTTTACCCTGATTTTTCTCTGCAGAAACAATTTGAGAAAGAAATCTTGCAAGTCTAAACCATACCCCAGTATCTTTTACTCATTTGAACCTGACAGCTCCTGTTCACCAGTGAAGAGAGATTAGGCAGCTTTGATAATTCTACAACCATACAGTGCAATTTTTCTTTGGGAAAAAAGGAAAGTAAGCAAAGAAAAAATCTTGTCTGTCATAAATTTAGAAGTATAGAAATAACTATTTAAGCCTAAGTGAATTATCTTAAGCTCTTTATATAGTCAATAAAAATAGACACCTTCAGAACACAGCTCTTCTCTTTCTATCTCCCAGTGATAAATTAAAAAACTTATTCCCAGAAGATAAAAAAGATGAAAATTTCTTTTTTAAACACAGCTGTTCTACTGCCTGAAGGTTCACAGAATTTTAAAAACATAGAAGAAACAAGTAAATTTTAGAAAAATAAGATATCTGTTTCTCATACCCCTTTCCTTTTTGATATCATCTTTACCAAATGAATTAAGACTTCAGGGATGACAACTCAATTTTAAAAATGCACACGTCCTAAGATATTATTGAGATATTATTGCAAGTATTTCCAAGTTACCTGCTTAAGATTCACAGATATGACACAGCACCCAAAGGAGATTCATCCCCTTCTGAAATGATAACTAGAAAAAGGAGGAACAACTTTGAGCATATTAAATGACGTTAGATATCTATGATTAGGCATCTGGTAGGTCTCAGCATGCCATAACTTCATGTGTCCACAATGCCTTTATGTGACCTAGTTGCCTGAGGTACCACTGTGCTCAATAAAGATTAAAGGAAAAAAACCACCAATAAGCATTTATTATCCTTTTTATTATCTTTCTAGATGCTCTAGTACATGAAAGATTTGACTAGTGTGACATCTTGCTGACACAAGTTTTAAGAGCAGATCATAGCCCTTGCATATCCTAGGATACTTGAAATGACACTGAAATTTTATGTCATTTCTTTAAGCTATTAATGTATATGTACCATATATGTGTGATGTATATGATGTATATATGTTTGTATATACACTCACATATATGAAGAAACTCTCAAGATAGCCTAGTAATATTGTGTGGATTAGCATGTAATATTTTATAGTTAAAAAAATACAGGAGGGAAGAATGTAAAACGTGTATTTAATAAATGTGTTAGTATACATTGCTTTGTGTTTGTAGAAAAATGGCAAAAAAAAATTACAGAAAAAAAAGATAAAAAAGTAAAACTGTGTGAGAGGTTGAAATGTTAATAGCTACTGACTCCAGCAACTGGCCATTTGCAAAAGCAGCAGGGTGCTTTGCTGAGGCCAGGTTTGTGCCACCCACCCCCCAGCCAAGGGGGAGAAGGAGCAGAGTTTTATGTGTGTGGTGATGAAACCTCTGATATGCATAAAACAGAGGGGGTGAGTACCCAGCACCAGAGGCTAGAAGCTGGGATTTGAGCCGGATAAGGGAGAAGGCTGATAAGAAGCAGACCCTGCAGAGGCAGGATAGCAGGTTTTTTGTCATGCAGTGTCCTCTCTTACACAACTGGCTCACTCACACAAGTGTTTGTATATTCACAAAGTGATCCTTTGGTGTCCTTTCACTCTAATCTGCCCCAAGGGATCTTTTAACAAGAAGATGATTTACCCTTGCCTACAGGGCCAGGTGGTAGCTTAAATTTACATAGGGATAATTTTTATGCTTTTTCCTCCCTTTTTTTCCTGCTACATTTCAACACATTTAGGAAATAATTTCTTTGGTGTAGTACCCATGTTCGAAGAAAGTACTAACCATACCCATGGGTAATATAAATCTAATAAATTACACCTCTCATGGACTTGTGCAGAAAACAGGTATACTGCTGAATATGTAATTCAAAAGAATTTTGTGTAAGCAAGACAGCTGTCACTATAGAAATACTGAAATCCTTTGTCACATTCACTAGGGACAAAAGGGGTTTATGTAAAAGAAAAAGAACAGAAATCCTTTTTGAGACTTGTAGAGCGTTGATATGGTTTGAAATGCTCAGTGTGTCAAGATTATTGATCAAAACATCCTAAACAACTATTACATTCTTTGAAAATAACACAAAGACCTCAGTAAAATGTATTGACTGACCTCTTTTACTTTGAAGTCACAGACTGCTTCCTTGTGGTGCATTGGTTTGCTGTTTATTTTTCCTTGTAAGATATATTGACAACAAACATTAACTCATCAGCACCAGGCCAGTGATACTGAAGTAGGAATAGAACACAAATATTTTTTTTTCCACCTCTGAAGTGTGTATGTGCGTTTATATGTTCTCATGTATCTATCTATCTGTAACTATGTATTTTCACTTTTGAAATTCATTCTAGCAATATTAGCACTCCAAATTCACTCCATGTGTACCTCATGCCATACATTCTCCTCTCTGGTTCTGGCTGCACCTAAGATTTAGGACATCTATTGTCCTTCCCAGAGACCTTTGTGTAGCACCTCTTCTTTGTTTCTACACAGCTGATCTGCTAAGCTGGTACGAACGATTATCTAGGTTCTCCCTATAATCACTAAAATTGGAAAAGTCCTCTGAATTAGTCCCTGACCTGCTATATAAGCACACAGCTGTGAGTAAGCACACGGCAGTAAGTTCAGGATAACAGGATAAGATGAAAAGCACATACAAAAAAATAGATGAAATACAGAGGAGGGGAGGGTGGGGAAAGGAGAAATAGGAAGACAAGAAAAAGAAGAAAAAGAAAAAAGAAAAATGAAAAAAGAAAGAGAGAAGAGAAGAGAAGAGAAGAGAAGAGAAGAGAAGAGAAGAGAAGAGAAGAGAAGAGAAGAGAAGAGAAGAGAAGAGAAGAGAAGA